>NW_004797566.1:331312-338951 GCF_000002075.1 Aplysia californica | reverse complement strand
CGGCCGCCCTTCCAAACACATACACATACAGACACATTTATACCTATATCTTTGCATCCCCCCTCCACTGGTGTAGTTCGCTCCTTCTTTCTCCTATCAAGCATCTTTCGTCCTCATCTCTCCTCCTTCTTTTTTGTGTTTGTTACTCACTTGTAACATCTCTAATCTTAGGCATTTATATAACCGTATTGTGATGCAAGTTCCGTAAAACTCTTACAAAAACTAAAGAATTTGAGTCATCGTGACAGTATATTTACTTGTTAACTAAACGTTTCTAGAGACAGGTTTAATGATGAATATTACAAATGAAAGTATAAGCAGTACTGTTAAAGACAGATTCGTCCTTTGTAAGCAACAGGAGAGCCAAATCGGCAAGAAAGGTGATATTCTGCTGATTTTTTCCACTCTGACGGCAACTGCTCAATTTGCCGAGCTGGGTGATGTCACCGCTGAGGGCGGAATACAAAGGCACGCATCGTGACAGCACAGCTGGTGCAACAACGTTTTGAGCCAGCGAGATAAACTGAGATTTAGGAACGAGCTCTGTGGTGCGACAACACATTGGCAGGCCCCTTATTCTCCTCTTGAGCGTATTTTTATAGGGAAAGTGTTATTTCAATGTTGATAAATATTAATTTGGATTTACATGAAACTGAATAAAAAATATTACCAACAGCCAATCTCTTGTCCACTAGCAGACTAAAAGTAACCAGCTTCGCCGGCCTTGCCCAGCCAACGAACCTCCAGGCCTGCTACTTACTTCTTCCCACCTCGTAAAATTCAGAGCAACAAATCTATCTCCACATGTCTCCTTTATCAACATATCTCTATTCCCTCTGCCTTCTTATTGCAGCATTTCCCTGATAATTCTAAGATAAATAATTTTATATATTTATTCTATTTGTGTCAAAACGCAATGGGATCAGGCGTTCGTCAATTTTCAAACATGTGGAGTTATCGGTCCATTTGCCTTGCTTTCGATGAAAAAATATCAATTTATCTTAAATAGAAGTTAAAATATTTGCGAATGAAGAAGGTGGGGGTCGTCTGGTTTCAGAGGTAAAATTTGCATGAAAATGGACACCAAAGTTTGGTGACTTCCATAGATTAAAAGTCCTTGGAAACTGCAAATTAGAATTTTTTTTTGCCTTTTATCAACAATCTTCCATTAAAAACCAAACATACACGTATTTTTTAAATGAATACTCACCCCCCCCCCCCTCTCATTAAAAATAAGAAGAAGAAAAGTAAAAATATAATAAAGCCCATTTCTCGGATTTCATTATTTTGGCGAGCGTCTGATTTCACCACGATGCCTCACATTTTTCTCTCACCTCAACTCTATCTAGATCCTGCCCCACTCACGGAACGTGCGGTAGCGCGGACCTGAACAGCCATGCCAACAGCCCACAAATTCTCCAAGGCGCTGTCGTAGGCGGCCCTGACCTTGGAAACGTCTACACAGACTCAAGGACTGACTACCAGCACAACGAGGTAGCCACAGACTACAACTCCGGATTCCAGGGAGCTTTGGCTGGTTAGTCCATTGTATAATTACAACGATGTTGTTATTGCTGTTGTTGCTGTTGTTATTGTTGTTGTTGTTGTTGTTGTTTTTGTTCTTGTTGTTGCTGTTGTTTTTGTTGTTGCTATTGTTGTTGTTGTTGCTGTTGTTGTTGTTGTTGTTGTTGTTGTTGTTGTTGTTGTTGTTGTTGTTGTTCTTCTTCTTCTTCTTCTTCTTCTTCTTCTTCTTCTTCTTCTTTTTCTTCTTTTTCTTCTTCTTCTTCTTCTTCTTCTTCTTCTTCTTCTTCTTCTTCTTCTTCTTCCAAGAAAACTGGCACTGAATCACGGTGGGATTCGCTTTTCGTTTCAGCTTTTGGTACTTTTATCGCATGACGTCATTTTCGGCTGTTGTGAGGCCGATGAGGCATAAAAATACTCCTAATGCTCTTAATGCCTTTTGGCTCGCAAAGCATCCCCTGTTTTTTTCTGTTTGTTTCGTCATAAACATAATTTGCTGATTCTAATTTTATTGCTGCACTAGAAATTTCAGTTGACTTTCAACATGGATAGAAGGTTTCACTAATAAAACGTTTGCTAACAGGAATGGGGAGGAAAAGGGGGGGGGGGGGGAGGCAGAAAGAGAAAGAGAGAGAAAGGGAGACCGAGAGAGAGTGATAGAGACAGAGAAAGAGACTCAGAAAACAGACATCGAGAAAGAGAGAGAGAGAAGAAGAAGAAGAAGAAGAAGAAGAAGAAGAAGAAGAAGAAGAAGAAGAAGAAGAAGAAGAAGAAGAAGAAGAAGAAGAAGAAGAAGAAGAAGAAGAAGAAGAAGAAGAAGAAGAAGAAGAAGAAGAAGAAGAAGAAGAAGAAGAAGAAGAAGAAGAAGAAAAAAAAAAGAGAGAGAGAGAGAGAGAGAGAGAGAGAGAGAGAGAGAGAGAGAGAGAGAGAGAGAGAGAGAGTGAGAGAGAGAAAGGCAGGTAAATTGAAAGGGCGACTTTGATTTAGATACAGAAAAACATTTGGAGAAAATAAATAGAGTGACGCTCTGACCAGGATCAATACAATAAGTTCAGTACACTGTCTATGTTATGTTCAACAGATTTCTGACAGTTCACAACTGACGTGTCATATCAACTAATGTTTATAATATAATTCCTTTCGATTCCACTTTTTGGTAGTTTTGCTTGCAATGTTAATAGAAGAAAAGAAAAGATGAGAATGTAACAGATTCCCCTAAAAACGTGTTGAGGGTATCAGCCTTTAATGTATTATATTTCCAACTGACGGCTTTCACAGTGTCATTATACAAGGGGAAGTCAAAAAGTAATACAGGTTCGTTAATTTATAACATAAAAAACAACAAGAAATCAGTTTCAAGTATCATAATTATCTCAAACCGAACTGGAGCTTCTGAGGATCAGATTTCTATTTCTTAACATAGACTTCTTTTCGTTGAAACGTTCTTTGTGTGAAAAAAAAAATGCAGGCCCATTATGGATAGGCACACACTAGGTCTACACAACAATAACAGCCTTTACATTTGTATTTTTGTTGCTTAATTTAAACAACTCAAAAATCGGGATTACACCCAAAATCACCAAGTAAAAGGGGCTCTCCGTCCGTTGAACGTCACCAGTCTCTGTTGTATTTACTCGAAGAGTTGTGAATGTCGAATATCTGCATTTGTATTTTCCATATCCAAGAGAAGCTACATCCCTTGAATGTTAGCTCAGAGCAGGATTATTGAAGGGCCATTAAAATTGTATTTTCTTTTGTTACAGGTATTGTCACCCTGCAGCTTCACCACCAAATGCCAAGCGTACGCACTGACTGTCAGTGCAAACACTAAGGGTGTCAACTCCCCCGACGATGACCTGATGACTCTCTTGATGGTCTGAAGGACGCATCGTTATTGTATTAATGTGCATTACTCTTCAATATAGATTGAATAATGCATTATTAAATTTTGTCTTGATAATCTTGAATGCAATGATATATTTCGATCTGTTAGCATCATGGCTTTGATTAAGTGTTTTCGTGTTTTTTAATTGTGAAACATAAAGATAGGGGTGATCCTTGAGGCCCATTTTCCAAACCAAAAACTTGAGATAAAATCTGTATACGCTGTTTAAGTTTTGTTTCTTGTTTGTTTGTTTTCATTTTGTTTGATGGTTCTTTTTTCACATTATGACCATTTCAATTTCTTGGGAACGTTTGGAATTCACGGTATGAGTCGCCCATTTTCATATCGTCCAATGAGGTCCAATGCAGCAGTGCCCCATTGAACATTCTACGAATGACTTGTATTCATTCAAACATCTTTGAAATGGAAATGGTGTGGGTTTGACACACACACACACATACACATACACACACACACACACACATACACACACACACACACACACACACACACACATACACACACACACACACACACACACACACACAAACACACACACCTCACCCCCCCTCCTTTTAATCAACGTTATTAGGCGGCGAATATCTTTGAATGTCGGAAATTTGATTAAGTAAAAATCAAACCTCCCCATTCAAATATCAAACCCAAGTCAAACGAGTGACACGGCAAAGAGCTTAACTTCTACACCACAGACTTTGGTACACCTAATTAATCACGAAAAAGAAAGTAAAGGATACAGTGGAAGACCCATATTTATCATGTATCACCGAGGTGCAACGTGCAGGCAAAAATGGGAAATTACTGTTCACATACGGTACTAACTGGGAATACGGAAGAAAAAATACGAGTTTTTGTTTGAAGCATGCGGAGTAAATACTTATGATGACAATGAAAAGGCTATTGTTTTGATAAGGATTTACAGCGCTAGCAAGTGCATAATAAGGCCATGGCCATGTGAGCGCCAAAGGGTGGATGTCAAAGGGAAAGCCTAAACGTGGAATCCGGCTTACTCTCCTAATTGTGTTAAAGATGCTGTAAAACTTTCACTACAGATCTATATATTTTCCATTTTTGATTTTTGAAAATCAGTTTTGATTTTAGTCTGATCGTGGCCTTGTGATAACGGAAGCGAATCTCGGAAAAAGGGAAACAACTCAGAAAAATATTTCTCATAAAGAGTTTATTGAGTTATCAAACTTGGACCTTTTCACTAATAATAATTATTCCCAACGAATATGTTCTCTGTGTACGAGAACATAAAAATAGTTTTAAATTTGGAAAACTTATGAAAGGGTGGGGGCCGTTGTTTCTTGTGAGTAGTTGGCAGGTGCTCTGGTGTGGTTTGCTCCTTCTTTTCTATCAAGCACATTACCTCTTTATTTCTCCTCCTTCTTGTGTTTGTTACTCTCCTTTAATACATTACCTCTGTCCTTCCGCAAGATGTGACCTGATTGTATTTCAAATGCCGTAAAACCCGTATCAAAAGTAAGCTAAAGCATTGAGACTCAAACCAACAACAAAAGTACGATGGGTGAAACATCTCCCATGTCATTAAGAATGAAAAATGCAACAAACAGTTAAAGCTGAAAAAAACCCCAACCTCCTCCCTCAAACCAAACGAACAAGCGAATTTAAAAAGTCTCTCTCTCTCTCTCTCTCTCTCTCTCACTCACTCTCTCTCTCTCTCTCTCTCTTTCTCTCTCTCTCACTCTCTCTCTCTATTTCTCTCTCTCTCCTCTCTCTCTCTCTCTCTCTCTCTCTCTCTCTCTCTCTCTCTCTCTCTCTCTCTCTTCCCCCCTTCCCTCACACACGCAAGTTAGTGGACATCTTATATTATTATACTCATTTTAGTAAAAGCTTCCCTTTCACATTGTGAATAATAATGATAATAGATAGTATTTGCATAGCGCAAATCCCCGTTCAAGTAGAAACCTGTTATATGCTGTAATTTAGTATTATAAGAAAATACAGTTATAGCATTTTCAGTAAACACGCGACCAGCGTGAGTAATTGCAGCTTGGTGTAGATCTACCTTGAAAAAAGTTGTGATTAAAGTACGTCATGTAATTTACACTTTGACACGATAGGGAGATTCCCAAAAAATGTTCTAAAATAAAAAAATAAAAAATAAAAAGATAAGTTCACAAAAGTAACCATTTACAGAGATTCAGATGATCTATCACAAGAGAATCAATTACACAATATTTTTGAAGCTCCAAAGTCACCATTGTACGCTTTTAGTTATCTGCAAGTCTTGCAACTATAAGCAACAAAACATTTCAAAGTAGCTTTAGTTTCAATTAATGCATCTGAGCTGAAATATTGTGCTTTTTACTTTTATGAAGTCAAATAAGACTTGTCAAACAACGGTTAACTACAAATTATTTTTTTTTTCGTTATTGTCTTTTTGTTTTTCATTCAATGTTGTATTTTTTTCTGCTGTTCATTATGTAATTGAAATATAAATTTTCAGTGTGATACTGCAAGAATTTAATTAAAGCAAACCAATAGATCTCGTCAGTAATAACTAATTATAAGATCTTCACATGAAGTCAAAATTATAACAACATTCCCTTTTGTTTTCTATACGAGAAGAATAGTGTATTTTCAGCATTTTCCGTTCGTGTACAAAACCCGTAAAACAAAGCCGACGCATGGTTATATCAATAATTCAAATGATCCATGGAATTGCTGGTATTTAGTATCACTTATTAATGTGTATCCACATAGCTCGTTTCAATATGTGAAGCACCTTGCCCAAAAAATCTTATCTCTCCTGATTTCTGAAATGAAACACTGCTGACTAAATCATACAACTCCGTCACTGTAACATCTCCTCGTCGAAAAGAAAACAACATTGTGTAACGGTCCTAACAACAAAAAGCGTTAGGTATACTATTGATCTTTTGTAAGTACTGTCCCCAGCCAAATGTATGTAAAAATTTACGTTTTTGGGATTTTAAATATATTAATAAAAAAGCAACAAAAACATACAAACATACAAATATGTCAAAAACACACTCATTTATCCCCCACACAAATACACACACAAACATACACACATATACGCACACACACACACACACACACACACACACACACACACACACACATACACACTCACACACACTCACACACACACACAGAACACACATACACACAAAGTATTTCCTTTTTAAGATTGTGTATATGGAAGGTTTTGCCACATTTGTGCACAGCCAACAGTGTCACCCAATGTTACAACATAACAAACTTCCTTAATAAATTCTATTATTAAATTGGTGGCCTCATAGTTAGACTCTTGAACTCGCAATTTTAACCTCGTGGGTTCGAATTTCGTCCGGGGCCCGAGATTGTGTTCTTAGAAAGACACTTTACACGTATGTTTTTCACTTCACTTAGATAGGAATGGGTACGTCACTATAGACAGTTACACATTATTTTAAAATTTATTGTTTTTCCTAAATCGTTATAATGGCGCTCGCAACTTTATAAAGTCATATGAGGGCGCAGGAGACGCTCTAAATATTTTCAGTTAGTAGTAAATTTTGAATTTTGCCCGGATGGCGGCCGAAGCCTGCTCTTATCTATTTTGGACCACCAGAGGATCTTTAACTTTAATGTTCGTAACTTGCGCACGGGACCTCCGAGATTTTTCGCCATTGTCCGAGATGGCTAGGTGTAGATCTTACCTACCATAAGATCAGAGATGTGGCTGAAAGACAGCAGAAAGAAGTAGCCAAAGAGAAGCAGTAGAAAGGTGGTAGAAAGCGTCAGGAGCCCAGAGGAGGGGGTGAAGGAGATGAGGGGATGTGGGCAGAAAGTGAGGACGAAAGCAGACGAGAGAACATTGTTAGAGAGCAGGAAAGGATGTGCAAGTAGAAAACTTTAGAGAAGAAAAGTGTTCGCCGCTATCCGGATTCGAACCCGGGACCTATTGAATGAGAGGTGAACACCTTAATCTCTAGGCCATGAGAGACCCCATCAGTTTGCGTTTGGTCACTTTACCAGTGACCCAAGATTTTTGCCTCGCGGGGAGAATGTATCTGTATGTCATAGGGTGTGCTGGGATAATGATATAGAATAAAGCAAATAGAGCTTGCTGTTGAGCACGACTGTGCGATACATACAAGCTTATTACTATTATTATCATTTTTATTATTATAACAATAATAATAATAATAATAATAATAATAATAATAATAATAATAATAA
>NW_004797566.1:323889-329307 GCF_000002075.1 Aplysia californica | reverse complement strand
AGAATAGATAGATAGTGTAGAGAAAGAACAAGAGAGAGGAAATGAGAATAGATAGATAGTGTAGAGAAAGAACAAGAGAGAGGAAATGAGAATAGATAGATAGTGTAGAGAAAGAACAAGAGAGAGGAAATGAGATAGAGAGAGAAAGAGAGAGAGACAGAGAGAGATAACTAAAAGACAAAGAGAGAGAGAGAGAGAAAGAGTAAAGGAGAGGGACAGAAGGAAGGGGAAAGAGAGGAAGAAAAAAAGAGAGAGGGGAAAAGAGAAAAGGTGGGGGGGGGAGATAAAGAGAGAGAGAGAAAGAGAAAGAGAGACTGACAGAAAGACAGAGAGAGAGAGAGAGAGAGAGAGAGAGAGAGAAAGAGAGAGAGAGAGAGGGGCTGACAGAAAGACAGAGACGGAAAGAGAGAGAAAGAGAAAAAGAGACTGACAGAAAGACACAGACGGAAAGAGACAGAAATAGAGAGAGAGAAAGAGAAAGAGAGACTGACAGAAAGACAGAGACGGAAAGAGACAGAAAGAGAGAGAGAGAGAAAGGGACAGAGACACAAATGCAGGGGAAGAATCTTCCCGAGCTCTGGAGAAAGAACTTTGGTTTCCTAAGACATTAGTCATAAAACTCTACTACAGTCAGGTAATGAGCGACCCTGACTTCATCATAGGCCTGTCCGTAGTTTATCGATTTCTCGGCTCATGTTTATTGCTGCAATTTGTTCCAGATTTTCCAATCTTCCGATTAACAGGTAATTTCGCAACGTGTTCACAGCCCTGTGCGATTTTAGCAGTTTAGTCGTTAAACGTCCGGCGGGGATTTAGGAGTAATTAAAAGGTAATTGTAGAAGTTTTACGCTCCTATCAATACCATTTAGATTATAGGAAGCAAGCATTTCCGACTCTGCCTGTCAGTGCCAACCCGGCGGACAATGGCTACAGCGTGCCAGCAGACACAAAGCTATACTTGATGGAAAATTTTTCATGACCATGCAGGAATAAATGTAGAAAGATGAAATTCTGTACTAACCTTAATTCTTCTCTATGTACTCTCCTCCCACAGTTATGCATTTTTTCCCCATTCGGTGTGTGACCTTGAAAACACCTTGAGAATAGAAGACCCTCTCTTTGTCTGAAAACCAGCTTTGTGCGCTTCTTTGACCTCATCATCACTTTCATAATGCCTTCCTTTAAAATCCATTTTTCAGTTTAGGGAATTCAAAAGAAAGTCGGACCGGGCTAAATCTGGAGAATAGGGTGGATGAGGCCAAATTTCATAGCCCCTTTCTAGCGCAGTATCTTCATCGTTTATTGAAGTGTGTTGTCTCTAAGCAGCAAAAGGCCTTTTCGGATCTTTTCTCGGCGTTTTTCTTTGGTAATTTGTTTTAGCTGGTTAGAATAATGGTATCCGGTGATTGTATGTCCATTTTCATGATAGTCTGTCATATTCACTCCTTCTTGGTCTTTTCTAGTTTAGTATGGGGTTTTACGACGCTCGCAACTGCATACGGTCATATGAGCGCGCGAAACACAAGTTAGTTTTATTCGCAGTTCACTGTGCGGCTGGGTACGGGTCAGTAGTTAGATCTTAAAATGTTAAAATATTTAAAATTCGGTGTAAATATATTTTTACAATCTAAAGCAACTTTCCTAAATAACATAACAATTTTAAATAATTGCCAATGGCCTTCATAAAATTCAAAATTCTGTACTTCTTGGTCAAAAAAAAAACTTTGACAGCATCACTTTTCCACTTAATGGCTGCTCCTTTGCCTTCATTGGTGTTGGAGACAAGGGCAATTTCCGCTGCATTTATAGAGATTTAGACTTAGGATTGTAGTGCTGGACCCATATCTCATCCATGGTTACAAGTTTGTCAAAAAATTTAGTTTCATCTTTTCCATACAGACAAAGCAATTCTTGACAACAATCCACACTTTGCACTTTTTAAGGAGGAGTCAACAAAAATGGGACCCATCTAACAGATGCTCAAACGTTAGACTGTCACCTGCCTATCAGACAACTCAAGTTTCTTTGTTTTCGACACATTCTCTTTTGGTGTTGCTGTCACTGGGCGACCATCACAGAGGTCATCGTCAATGTCTATGAATCCGCATTTGAATATTTTACTCTCAAATTTGATCACAGTATAGGATGGGCAATTAGTTCCATTATATACGGCATGCACCTCCGTACAAACATCCTATAGTGTTAGCTTTGCAAGAAAAAAGCTTCATTACTGCCCTGTGTTCAATTTTCTCCTTTGTTATGTTGAAATTGGAAAACAACATACCCCCATAATTTACTTACAGTTCGCTGGTGTAAACCCGTAATGGGAAATTTCCCCAAATTTACATGCATTCTAGGAAGATAATTGTTGGTTTTCACCCCAAATTTCAGCTTTCTACATTTATTCCTTAATGGTCAGGTAAAAAACGTTTGGTATGCCCCTCGTATAATATAACTCTCAATGCCCAATACGGGAAACGAACTAACGTCTAATGCGAGTAACAGCAAAGGGCCTATCAAATTCAAGACGGTAACCCGTGAGTGCAGAAAGCCATGAAACAATGCTGTACTGGAAATATAGTGGTATTGGAGGTGCAGATAGTTAACACCATCAGTATAAGTTTAGTTTCCTGCACAGCGTCTGTTAAGAAAAAAAAGGAGGGGGGAGGGGGAAGTGATAGAAGGAAAACACCAACCAATATGCCTGCAGATCTTATCTTATCTTATATCTTTTCTTAAATTTTGAAGATGGAAATGCTTGCAATCGCCGTAAAACTCTTACACCCCCCTCCCCGAAACCAAAACAAAAATCCCACCAAAAACATTAAAATAGCAACTAGATTAAAACATTCCACCCCTTAGATGCGTCTTTACTGTGCTCTAAAGTCCGCCAAACCAATATTGTCTTGTTCCATTAAAAAGTGCGGCGTAGCTTCTACGCCAGATCGATTGTGTCTCATTAGTGGCACCACATAACCTTGAGAGACGACGCGCATACGAATTGCGATACGCTAGACTAGACTGTTGGTTGATTTTTTTTTTCAAACGCTCAAGGCTGAGTGCCGTGCGTTCAGAGAAAGGCGCAAAAATAGAAAAATACTTCTTGCTCACCAATCAGCCTCAGACGATCCCACTTCTCCCTCCTCCTCCCTTCTTACTTTCTTTTTCAACCACTTCCTGTCTCTGTAACCCGATCCTCATCTCGCGGAATGGAATTAAAATCCTCAAAGCCTGAAATATTATTTCTGCAAGATTTTTCATCAACGCACCACTGTGATGAAATCTGTGGAATGTTCTTTTTCATTAGTCGTAGATCTTTTCGTGTCTTTGAAATAAGCGAAAAAGTGGTAATTTTCCTCGATTACATTTTTCCATTAAAGAAATCAATATGCACTGCTGTGCCGGAGACTCCGAGACGCGTCCTTTGTACGACATGCTTAAGAGAAATATGGTAATTTGTCTAATGGTGAGCTGTGGCTTGCAGTGGTGTCAGCTGCAGGTTGTAGAAGATAGAATCGTGTATAATATTATTGTCAAATTAATTTGAACAGCAAAATTGTGAAACGGTTGTACATGAAGAAGATTTTTTAACACCTGTATACATCAATAAAGAGTAATACACAAAATCAGAGACACGAATATGAACGCATAAAATCGTGGCCGCCCAAAAATTTTAATGCGCCCAACACCCACAAAGAGACAATACTTTCCACCATCCAACCAGTTTTCCGTACAAGTTCCTCTCCGGAGACTATTCGTTCATTACAACATCTACAACTCTACAGCATCTACTATACCGTATCAAGTCCTTGTGCTTCACCCAATTAAAAAATAGCATGTTCAGTAGTGTAATCTGTCTCGGAAAATGCTCTATTGGCCGACCCAAACAACGGTGACGTTTTGACCGAGTTTCGTAGTTCATAAATAATAATAAGGCGGCACAATCTCAATGTGCTCCAAGTACAAATAATAGTCTAAGACAGGTTTTACTGTTACTGATCGTGTCCATGTGAAACAACGCATTAAAGTCACGGGCCATCAAGAGCGCACGTAAACAATGCCGTTAAGTATCATACTTTCAGACAAGTAGACATAGCAGCGCAGCTAGTCGCTGGTCATCGCATTGCAACGTCTCACACTAACGAGCTGGTGAGAAAGAACAGGCACGTATTGTGTAGGGTTATAGGGTGTATTTTGTCCTGTGAAGCTCACGAACTCGCCCTTCGCGGTCATGAATAGGATGATTTGTCGGGGAACAGAGGTATTTTCCGCTAACGCAAGTCAGGCTCTTCGACATTTTTGGCCCACTCAACAAAATGCATTGGCGTTCTCAGACGTGTTTGTCACCAGAATATTCCATGGCAGTCTGAAACAAGGTGGAATTTACAGTCTCGACTAATTAGCACAGTCTTCATTTGCAAAATGAGAGACCCAGCTTTGTCTTGCAGAAATTCAGTCTGAGCAGTGGGACGATAATTCAATCCACGATGGTATCCTGAATGTACTAAAGAGCGAAACATTTTTCATCTTTTTCCTCTTTTTCAACAAAGTGTTCATGCATGTTGACGCTGTTTATGGGAACCTCTACCACAGAAGTACAACGCCTATAGCAACCTAAAAAGCTTTAGACTCGTTTAAAGTAGCCGTCGATGAAATTAGAAACAGTATACGTGTTCTATCAACAAAACAGACCACAGAGAAACATGCTTCCAGGAGACGCAGGCATTACAACGCCAACGAAATTGCTGCAAAAGCAGACCTGTGACATGATAGTTTCTCAAATTGTTGACAGTTAGTTTCTTGAAGCTAAATAAATTCAATGCACTATCAATCTTCGACTTCTCCAAATTTCAGGACTACCAAAAGTCGTTTCCTACAGTTCTTTTAGGATCGTTTACAGAAATATTACTGCTTTGCATGAAATCAAGTTACAGACAGAATTATAAGTATTACAGTGCAATGAAATATTTAAATCTGCTCCATGTCGTATATTCCAGGGCTTTTATTCGGCTCTGATCTCAAAGAACTACAAACTCAACACACCATTTAGAGAAGAATGCAAAACCCTAGAAATTGCACTGACGTTTATGTCGATCCAGAAGGACATCATTGACAGCATGCCCAACGTCATCAACAGAATAATGGACACTTTGCTGCAGCAAAAGAACAAAAGGAAAACTTCTTCTTCAAATATATTTTTTTAAAACAGGTAGGATGAAGAAAACATTTCAATTACCATGGCCTTGACTATCTTCAACCTGCTTTAGCCTAATTGTGCACGCCCACTTTTAAGACCCACGAGCCGCCCATGCATATAATATGTTCAAATGTACGAACCCACACAAACAGACATGTACACAGACGCACATACTCACTCACGAATACACGCACGCACACACACACACACACACACACACA
>NW_004797566.1:317932-323235 GCF_000002075.1 Aplysia californica | reverse complement strand
AAAAACAACAACAAACCCAACAACAACAAATAAAACAACTACAACAAACAAACAAAAACAAACAAAAAACATTTTAACATATTATGATTATCTTTAAAATTGTATCGTCTTCTGGCATATGTGCCCTTATTTTGCCGTTTAAAAAGATCATACTGTTAAATAATATAATTGCGTGTACACTGCTTTATTATACCGATGGTCCACTTAGAGTACGTCTTCTTATGCGCGACACGACTCTGCGTTGCGCGCGGCGTTTCTTCAAAATCAATCAAGTAAGATAATAAAGAACCTGTCTCCTCACATGCAATGCGACGTCCAGCCGCGTACCACCGTCGCTAGCGATCGGTCCATCAAGGCCTCGTTGTGCCGACAGACTGGGTGTGTGACAGGTTTAAAGTATTACGATTGGTCAAAATACAAAGCGAAGGAGTGCAGGCCGACACGCCGTCTGACTTTGTCGCTCAAAAAGGATACGCCACCTTAGTAACTGCATAAACAGATAGTAACGCCCACAATGTTCCTCATTTTCGACATTTCTAATCCAACAATACTTTTAGGTCACTGCCAACTTTCGGGGCTTTATAAAAAAATTGTTGCTAGTCCTTTGATTTGGTGCAAAGGTCACTAGTCGATTTGTTGTAGCCTATGTGCTGGTGAGTGGGATTTTTTTATTTTGCGAACGGTGCAACTGATAAACAAAGTAGATACTTTGCTTGAGAGAGAAGCCAAATTATGCTGCCACTTTTACACCAAGCGACTGCTGTGTGCGACGGGACGTACAGTCGCGCATAAGTAGACATAGCCTTAGGCCCCAAATATGATCATATGAGGTTAACATAGATTTCGTATCGCATACATTATTCTAATTTCAGAGGAGGGGAGGGGGGGGAGAGGGAGGGAGATGTCGTATCTGATAACAACTGACACTACCCCTTTACCTGGGTGATTCCCAAAACCCACCAAAAGTACCACATCGTCCACTGGTGGGCGATACCGCCCAGATTAGCAAGCGCCAATCTATAGTAACCCACCATTTTTCAATTGTGGCCGATTTCATACAAACACACATACATGTACTTACACCACCCTTATTTCCATACACATTAACACTTATTCAGCTCACACCCACTCATTCTCCCCACCCCATTGTCAGAAAAGAAAGACATAATCATCGTCAAGGCATGGCTAATTTTCTTGCCAGAGTGATGAGATCGAAACCCTTTGACCCCGTTCATAACAGTCTACTCGTGACCCCAATCAAAGCATCAGGCTGGAGTTTATAACCTACGGGCGAGGAGTCAATTACTTATTTCTCTGGGGGGGTATCGACTACGCCAAGAATCGATACTTGGCCACGATTTGGAATTTTACTCATTGCAAAATGTTCATCATCTTACTGGTTTGTTGTTGTTGTTATTGTTATTGTTGATGATGTTGTTGTTGTTGTCGTTGTTGTTGATGATGGTGCTGGTAGTAGTGCGCGAGTCTGAGTGCGTATATGTATGTGTATGTGTCTCTGGCTGTGTGTGTGTGTGTGTGTGTGTGTGTGTGTGTGTGTGTGTGTGTGTGTGTGAGTGTGTGTGTGTGTGTGAGTGTGTTTGTGTGTGTGTGTGTGTGCGCGCGCGCGCTTGGGTGTAACTGACAGATTTAGTGGGAGGGGAAGGATGGGGGCACTGAAGTCAGTAATGATTAATTCCCCGTTGCACCAATCTTCGACCCCAAGAGATAAATTTACCACGATGCCACCGAATCCTAAACATGTGAGACAGCCTAGGCTATTTCCTGCTTCCAAAAATGATTCACCTAGCACTGCCTCTTCCTGTTTTTTTTTTTTTATTGTTGTTGTTGTTGCCGCTGCTGCTGCTGTTGTTAATGTAGTTGTTGTTGTTGGGAAGCTCTCGTGGTCTAGAGGTACGGTGTTTACCTCTCCCTCAATAGGTCCCAGGTTCCAATCGTAACAGCGACGGAAATTTTTCTTCTCTTAAAAATGTTTATCCTTTCACCTCCTTTTTTGCTCTTTAATCATGTTCCTTCGTCCGCTTTTGTCTCCGCTGCCCCCCCTCCCTTTTGCCCCATTCTCAAGGCTCTTGAATCTTTCTGCTGGCTTTTTACTGATACTTCTTGACTCCTCTTACTGTTGTTTTTCTACCATATCCATGATCTTAGGGTAGGTAAGATCGAAAAATTAGACTTCGAGGATAAGGGCAGACAAATTTCGAACCTTCCGTATGCAAGTTGCGAACGTAAGAGATCATTTGGTGATCCTAAAATCAGTAAGAATAGGTTTCAGTCGCCAACCGGGCAAAATTCAAAAATCATTCATACCAAACTTTAAATGTTTGTTGTGTTCCCGCGCTCATATGACCGCAGTAAAACACTTACCAAAAGAAATATTTTTTTGGTTTTCATTGTTGTTGTTGTTGCTGTTGTTGTTGTTGTTATACATCCAGAGCTCTTAGATCAGCTGATGACAATGGCTCTTTTCGTCTTTGCAGACGGTCAATTTAGCTTAAGATGGTCTCAAGGTTGTCTTCATGCAGCTATTTTCATGGCTAATTCTTCCTATGTTTGAAGCACAGATTCTGCCGCAGTGCTTGCATGTTAGTGACGGGGATCGAAGCTCTGTATCTCCGCCGTTTTCATTTCGTCGCTGGCGCTTCTCAGCCTTGTTGTTTCTAAGGCTGCTCTCTAGCATTATAGTTCTTTCCTTTATCATTTTCCTCCATGTTTTCCTGTCCTCGGCTATTTCTTCACAGATGCAAACATCTACTCCAAGCTTAGATAAGTTGTTTTTGCAGATGTCTTTGTACCTCAGTTTTGGTCTGTTACCCTGGGCAAGTTTTCCAAAAAGAAGTTCCTTCGGAATCTGGTTGTCGTCTATTCTCTTGACATGGCCCAGCCATCTCAATCTATTTAAACACAGTGTAGTTGTCATGCTCTGGAGGTTTGCCCGTGCTAACACTTCAACATTTGTAACTTTGTCAGGCCACGAAATGCCTAAGATCTTGCTGCATCATCTGTACAAGGTCTATGTTTCAGATCCATAAAGGAGTGAGCTGAGGACACATACTTCGTAAATCTTGAACTTTGTTGTGATGGTTGATCTTTTGTTTTCAGATGCTCATTTTGTAAGCCTTCCAAATGTAGCTGCTTTCCCTATCCTGATGTTGATCGCATAATCAAGAGAAATAATACAGCTGATGGTAGACCCCAGATAACAGAACTTGTCCACTGTCTAAAGTTCCTTGTCGCTCAGCCATATATGGCTCTGCTCTGCACTTTTTTGGTTAAGGCTGGCTGTTTTCTTTACACTGATGTCCAAACTAAAGACTTTGCAAACTGTTGAGAGGCGGCCCATCATTGTTTGCAGGGTTGATTCACTGTGAGCAACAAGAGCAGCATCATCGGCGAAGAGAAAGTCTCGTACTTTTGCTTTGTTGATCTTGGTCTTGGCCTTCGGTCGAGCAAGATTGAAAAGAGATCCATCTGTTCTCCAGTGGAGGAAGACATCTCCTGGTGACTTTCTAAATGCATGTTGCAGTAAGACAGTAACAAAAGTGCTAAAAAGGTTTGGTGCTAAGACACAACCTTGCTTTACTTAGCTATTGATGTTGAAGCTGTTAGATGTTGAACCGTCAAACTGAATGGTGGCCTTCATATCTTCGTGGAATGAGATATCGCAGTATTGGGGGACAGCCATGTACAGTCCAGACCTCCTGACTGTAGCTAAAGCTTTTGTCAGATCGACAAACGCAGTATATAAACGCAGTTATTGCTCCCGGCAGTTTTCTTGTTGCTGACGAATAGAAAAGATCTTGCCCATTGTTGAGCGGTTTGATCTGTAACCGCATTGGTAGGACGCTTTCTGCTAGTTTCTGAAGTCGCTTCAGGATGATCCTTGCAAAAGCTTTTCCAGTGATGCTTAGCAGTGAGATACCTCTATAGATGTTGCAATCTCCTTTGTCCCCTTTAATTTAGTAGAGTTTGTTGATTTTGCCATCTCCAATGTCTTGAGGAATTTCTGCTTTCTGCCACCACGCTTGCAGAGATACGGGAGGTAATTGCAGAAGAGAGTTCTTCTTCTGTTGGTGTTGTATCAAGTTCTGACATTTCGGAGCACTGAGGAATGGCCTCATGTAGCTGTCTATCAACACGTCGCTCCTCTGAGTATAAGTCTGAATAATGTTTCACCCATCTTTCCATTTGTTTCTTCTTGTCTGTCAGCTGTTCACCTGTTGCGTACTTTAGAGGTGCCAATTTGTTTGCTGTTTGTCCAATTGCAACTCTGATGTTTTCATACATTTTCCTTATATTACCTGTATGGCTTGCCTGTTGGATTTCTGAGCATAACTTGTCCCAGTATTGATTGGCCCACTTTCTGGTTTCTCTTTGAATGTTGGATTTAGCAGCACGTAGTTGTTGTTTTGTACTCTCTGTTGGATTTGTGTTGTGTTCTAATAGGATCTTATGCTTTTTCTCGAGTAGTGGTACAAGTGTTGATGCACTGAGTTCAACCCAGTCCTCCTTACAAGGTCTTTGTATTCCAAATGTAATCGACGCAGAATTATAAATTGTTGATCTCATACTATTCCAAATATTGTATGGGGATGAGCACGATCTAGATGTAGAAGCTCTTCTTTAACATGTTCTTGAAATGTTGCCTTTAACACTGGGTCTTTTGTACTTCGTAAGTTAATCTTAGTTGTTTGTGTTTTTCATGTCAGCTCTTGGTGTTTTCTTTGTGGCTATCTTTGCCTTAGCTTTAGCTAAAGAGTGGTCTGTGTTGCAGTTTGCACCGTAGAAGAATCTTATTTGCTTTACTCTGTTGGCTTCTTTCTTTCTGACGATGACGAAATCGATTGGGTGCCAATGGCGTGGTCTTGGATGGGACCAAGAACCCTTGTGTCTGTTCTTGCCACTGTAGAAGGTATTAGTGATGCAAAGGTTGTTATTTGTGCAGAATTCTTAGAGTCTCTGGCCATTCTCGTTGATTTTTTCCCAGCCCAAGAGGTCCAAGGCAGGTGGGCCATACTTTGTTTTCGGTTCCTACTCTTGCATTGAAGTCGCCCATGAGAAACAGTTGGTCTGCTTTTGGGAGGTTGTTGACTGCATCTTGAAGATCCGTAGAAAATAAAGCATTTAAAAAGTGAAAGAAGATGGAAATATAAGACATACATCGAACGTTCCTTTTTGTTTACTTTCATCCACATGCATGAAACAAATACTATTAAACAAAATTTGGAGTACCCCAGTTAACAAGAAAGAGAGTGGGGATAGGTGTGTGTGTGTGAGAGAGAGAGAGA
>NW_004797566.1:314447-317393 GCF_000002075.1 Aplysia californica | reverse complement strand
TGTGTGTGTGTGTGTGTGTGTGTGTCTGTGTGTGTGATTATACTTCGACACTCTTTTCTAAAGAAAATAAACTGCGTGATTTGCGCTTGACGTCACAGCCACCCTTAATTCACCCCCTGAGGAGGGGACACGTCACATGTGTGTACCATGTCACTCAAATTCTGAATCGAGGACTCCAGTTTATGTTTACCAATCTTCTTACCGTAGCCCAGGGGCAAAGCGTCTCATTAATCAAATGATCACTGCTATTGACCACTAGTGGTTAGATGAAGGCAGCCTTTTTATAAACCAAATTCAGTAATACATCAACATGTGTAGTAATGACATCTCTGTTTCTTTGGTCTCTATTTGAGTACTCATCTCTTGAGTTAAATTTATTGTTAAGTTGGCGGCTGAACAAATAATAATTTATCTCAGGATTTGTTTTCATTCACAACTCATTGACGTTGTCTCGAATAAGAAGTTTTAAAAATTATGTTCCTGTTGTGGAAATGTATTTTGAGCGTGGCCTCTTCTCTACATTGTACTGAGTCTCACTTTGATTACACTGTCAATAAAGTAAGCTTTCGCCCCTGCAGTAGTCTACCACATACTTGTGCAAATATGCCTTATTGTTGGGTCCCATAATACTTAATTAAACGAGGTGCAGTCTGTGTTTTAGTAGCAATCTGTTTTTCCTATGTTGTTTTTCTTTTTTTACTACCGTGAATAGAAATAGTAATACTAATTTTAAAATTAAAAAAAAAAAAAAAAAAAAAAAAATCTCACTTGCAATTCTCATTATCCGTTAACGTCTTTCTGAGTTATTAAATGGAAGTGCAACAATGGTTGTGGTGTTTAACCCCAGTGTCGTCATATATATCGTAGGTGTGATTGGCTCTTTAAACGTCTGCCTATGATCCTGAGCATATTGATCATCTAATAAACATTCAATTCCGTCAGTTCCCCAGCTCTGATTACCGGCTTGCGTGAGGTCTTTAGCCCGCTGGAACTGGCCTTATCTTCCTGCACGTGTCAGGATCATTGAACACTTTGCCATGCACAGAAGTCGTGACTGAACAAGCTATGGGAAAAAAAGTAAAAGTAAACTCGACCAAACTCCCCCTCCCCTCAACCCCACCCTCCCTTTTAACATGGAACCTTCGAACTTTCTTGACCCTCAACGCACGTCTTTGATATCGGCCTACAATTTGGACATCGTGATTGTATTGGTTCGCAAAAGAAGCTTTTAACTTATTTTAATTAAGAATGAGGAGGGCGTGGAAGGTGGGGGGAGGGGGGATTAGAGAGAAAGGGAGAGAGGGTAGGAGAGGAAGACAGGGAGACACAGAGAGAGAGTGACACAGAGAAAGAGAGAGAGAGAGCGAGAGAGAAAGAGAGAGTGTGAGCGAGAGAGAGATAGAGAGAAAGAGAGAGAAAGAAAGAAAGAAAGAGAGAGAGAGAGAGAGAGAGAGAGGGAGAGAGATAGAGAGAAAGAGAGAGAAAGAAAGAAAGAGAGAGAGAGAGAGAGAGGGGGAGAGAGAGAGAGAGAGAGAGAGAGAGGGAGGGAGAGATAGAAAGAAAGAGAGAGAAAGAAAGAAAGAGAGAGAGAGAGAGAGAAGGAGAGAGAGAGAGAGAGAGAGAGAGAGAGAGAGAGAGAGAGAGAGAGGGATTATATTTGAGGCAGGGAGAGGGTGGCTGATAGAGAGAGTTGATTCAACACGTGCTGAAAAATAAAGGTCATGTCTTTGTCCAATAACGGGTGTTGGCGTAAAGGCTTCTGGCGGTCACCAAAGACTCATCATATTACAAAATTAAAAATATTTTATCATATCTATTACTTCCTGGTATGGTAGCTATCAATCAGGATCAAAACTGTAAATAGTATCACTGTTATCTTCCTTAATTTAAGAAAAAAACAACTTTTAATAATAATACCAACAAAAAACTTTCAAACTGTCCAAATAGAATGCCCCTTTTATGGTTGTAGGGTTCTTCACTTACTGTCCTTTTATCTCATTAAGAAAACCTTTCTTTATTGGACTAGCAAAAACATACCCTTATTTAACCCCATCCACCCCATTCCCCAATCCCCCCAAAAAATATTTATAAAAAGCAACTAAAAATTAAACATCCGATAGCACTGACGAACTAGCAACCAATTATTTCAAGTCTTCGATCTACAATGTGTAGTTCGTTTCGTTTCATCAATTAGTGGTCGTTTTGCAAGGGTCATTACTTTTATCATTAATTGTACCCTGTTGACTTACATTCGAAATCAATGAGGGGAAAATAACTATAACGAAATAATGTTATTTTCAGAACAATGAATGGATTGAGAAATTGTGAACTTCTCGTGATAAAATGGGTAGCTTAATCAATTTATGGCACTCTCGATGCATGAAATTATAGTACAGATTTAGACTTAAAGCCTTTACCTTTGAAGTCAAAATACCGTATTTATTCGTTCTAAAAATTGTCTGATCAATTAAAATGTGAAGGGCGCTAGGGGAGTTCAAAGTCGAGAGGGACTCAAGTTTAATAGACCATGCTATGGCGAACAATTCTTTAAATTCCCTGGCGTATTAAACTAATCGCTAAAACGAATAGTTATATATAGACCGTCAAAGTACTTTATTAAGCCAATGTTGATTTGGAAAACGCAGAACATTTTTGCCATTACTTTAGAATATACTAATGGAGACTGTCTAAATAGACATATTTACCATAACGAATCCCTAACCAGACATCCTACTTTTGAAACAAATTGCACAAGGCAACATCTGGGAAGGAAATAAAAAAAAGGGAAAATATGGGAAGTAGGAAGAGGTGGGTAAAGTAGAGTGGGGGTGAAGGCAAAGGTTAAGCTAAATTAATGGTGATGATGATGATGATGATGATGATGATGATGATGATGATGATGATGATGATGATGATGATGATGATGATGATGATGATGATGTGACG
>NW_004797566.1:304802-312302 GCF_000002075.1 Aplysia californica | reverse complement strand
GGGACGGAAGATAAGGGCAAGGGAGAGGAGAGGGGGGAGGGTTGGAAGGATCAATAAAACCATTGTATCAATTTTACGAATGACTAATGTCTTCAGTCTATCGAGTCCTTCGATTGCGTCTGCAGAAGTCAGCAAATCGAATGTTCCACCCAATGCCACTATGATTGGGTCTGCTCTCCGCTACGTTCACATGCCGATAGTCACTGAGGAATAAATCTCAACACGCATGCACAGACACTACTTGGGTGACCGGATCTGAAGGAGAGATCTCTGGGGTCGGCAAGACTTAGGAGATGGCTTTAATCAAAGACAAACGTCGCGTGCAATAAGCTCATACGGAACGCCGCGTCTTTTAGTTTGACTAATTGAATCTGTAGACACGGATACTTTTTTTTGTTTGGAGCATCACAGCTTATTTAAGATCAGGATCACCACTACTTGTGTCCAAAGCCTGGTAGTTAGACAACACTTTGGAGAAAATAGATACCACTGATGAGAAAACTTTACCTTTCTCATAATGAACGTTCCATCTTGGCACTAGAAGAGCAATAATGAACAAGAAAGTGGCAAACCGTGTATCATGTTTACTGTGAAACTGAAATGAAAGTGGATTTGAGTCCTCATTGGAATCTTAATTAATGACATTGTTCGCCCAATCGGGGTTTCGCATCTCTCAACAGAGATTTATCTCATTCAGTTTTAGTTTTAGTAATAGTAGCACAGCATTTATGGCAAAACACTTACAATACAATAAGTTACAAAAGTGCGGAGATTAGATTAGACACATATATCAGTGAGTAATAAACATAAGAAAGAAGGTGAAGAGATAAGAAAAGTAGAAGTTTGATAGGTAGGAAAGAATAAAACCAGCACCAGAGCACCCGACAACAATTCACACCTTTTCTGTTTCTGTGTAATGTTATGTCAGAAAAAATTTTTTTAATGGGATGGTCAAATTAACATTGATGAAACATTTTGAGTCCTTGTTGTGTTTTAAATGTTGGTGGACGATTTGATTAAGTCAGAGATTTGAAATTTCCAAATGTCCGCTTAGTTTTTAAATCCTGATTAAAAAGGATTTCGAAATTCCTATCAGGATTAACCCGGGCTGAAATCAATATAAATTCCTACCTGAAAGTCTAAATTACTTGATAAAATCTCTCCCACAAGGGATTCATACTCGAGCCTCCTGCCTTGCCACGACAAAGTGCCTAACTCCTACACCACAGACGCCGGTGTTGGATCCCTGTATTCATAAATTTTCCTCTATATCTCAAATGGATTTAAAATCAGCAATGTTTCCTTTGCATGCAGGGAAATACACGAAATTCATTTGATAAAATGTTGCCTTTTTTTTTCTCGTGTCCGAAAGGTGGTGTGTTGATTTTTCTTTTGTTTTACATGCCATCAACGAACTATGTTGATTCAAAGATTCATTCGTCAAGCGTGACATCTGCGACAGACATTGAAGATCGTGGTTCGACATTCAGTCCTTTAGTCGGACACTCTAATACCCCCCCTCCCCCCAAAAAAACAACAACAAAAAACAAAAAAAAAACTCCTCCCCCTACCCAGCTGTTTTAATTATTATTCAGAGTTTTCCTCACCACCCTCTTTCGAAGCATTCCATATAAGATGCTCTTTTTTAACATTTCAGTTAATCTCAGTACACGGGTGTTCTCTTAAACTTAAAAAAATATCATTGACGTGAGCTTTTTCCCTCCTAAAATCAGCAGTTAACTAAGAGGATGAAGAAAAGTGATAGACTGGGAGTGACAAGGATTGAATCACAATAATATTGTGACGGCGGTATGGAATCAGGGGTTCCTCAGTTGGTTCTTTTTTTTTTTTTGGCACATCTAGTTGTTGGTATACTGTTAAAGCCGTTCTTTTGTATTGTCTCTGTTTTGTTTTTAGGTTTGAAAAAAAGACCACAGTTCCCATCTAACTCGAAGGAAGTCAAGTTATTTGTGATTGAACATAGTATACAATTCAGTGGCGGTGGGTAGTGAAGGGCTCAAGGGCTTGAGCCCCTACCCCCTCCCCAACCACCACCTCCAACTCTATCCCAAAGTAAATGAAAGTTTCTCCATAATGAAATAAGCAGTTGAAACCGTTATGGCCGCACGCAATGAACTCAGAGTGATCAACCTGGCGGCTTGCTCGTTTATCCAATCAGTGTTGTCCCCGCTTACAACTATAGTAACCCAGCAGCCAATCAAAAGTCTTTAGGACTCAGCAAAGATGAGTCCTTTTCCCACCGCCCGTCCTTAATGAAATTCGTCTTGTAAAAAGGTAGAAGACTGGGAAAAAATAACACTGTACCGAGGGCTCACGCTCTCCTAGCCCTGACAAAGGGGTGAAAGTTTACGACACACTTTCCCCCACTGACACAGAAACCTATGCGCTCATTGGTTCTTTGTTGGGTGCGTTCAACTTTCTCGACCACACGGCCTAATCCAGCTCATAGAAGTATTATGTTTGAAGTGCTGTGTGTGCATGTTTGTGTTTGTGCTGCTGAGGTTTAACAGTTATAACTTTTTCATCATACGAAAACTATCCAGAGGAAATTTGGAGGTGAATCGGCTTCGTCCCCACCATCAACAAAAATTTAACTTAGAACAAAGAGATTGAAAACAAAGGCATTTCTTCTCGTTTAAATGGTTCTCAAACTGACGTGGCTCACCGTGGGTATAAAAAAATCATCACTGTTTATTTCTTATTGCTTGCTTTTTGGTGGTAAAAAAACTGGAAGAAACCTAAGCCCCACCCAAATGTTGGTCCACCCACCGCCACTGTATACAATTACTAATTAAATGACCCCCAAAGTTTAGTGACGTCTAAAAGCTTAAGGTCCTAGGAAATCGCAAATGTCCATGTATTTGCGTGCAAAATTATTCACGAGCGCTTTACAGTAGAATAGACACAGAAAAAAAGTTATTTAGCGCGCATCAAAGGAGCTTGGAAAAATAAGATATCGATAATAATTGCCCAATGGACGGGGAAATGCTGGTTTCTTTCACATAATATTTTTAACGTGGGTGTGATTTTACCACGATGCCACACTCCTGGCAGGGACGATGGACTAATCAATCAGACGCCTTTAACAAGGGACAATTACCAGACCACGAGAACACTCAGGTTGCAGTCCCCTGGACCTCCCATGGGTCTCGTGATCAGACAGACGACGAGAGCCTCTCAAGGTTGTCTACAATCGTATCCGACCCTAAATCCTGTCGCAGCTGTTGTTGAGACAAATTATTGTGTGCCATCGATCGGGATGAAATCAGGGGATAGTCAAAATAATGAAATCTATGAAACTGGTATTCTTAAAACCTGCTGGGCACCTCTTATCGATTTTTTCCCTTTTTTGGGCGGTTTTTTAAATTTTTTATAAATTTTTTTATTAATTAATTAATTCATTCATTAATTTAAAAAAAATTTTTTAAAAATAAATTCTTTTTTTTTTTTGGGGGGGGGGGGGCCTCCTATGTCCATTATAGAAAACCAAACAATTTCTGTATGGATTTTAGTAACTAACGTTGATTGGAAGCATACACTTATACATTTGTAGCTTCATAATATGAGACTACAGCTTTGGAAGTCAGCAAAGGTTGAGGATATTTTCCCCACTAAATTAATCGCAATTATCTCGAATTCTACTCTTGATAAATGGGTATTTTTAATTAAAAGCAAGACAAATGAACATATTTTAAGATTACACCAATGATTCCACATGTCCCAAAAATCGATAACTGCCTTATTTCTCTGTAACGTGACACAGTTATTGTCCTCAAGGCTTACCATCTATCTCTTTCATTTTTCTTATACTCTTCCCCCACCCCGCGAATAGACAAAAAAAGCAACAATAAACAAAACAAACAAACAAACACACAAACAAACAAACCCTCCCCATTTGCCTCCCAAAACTTGAGACTGGTCATTGAATGTACGGGATTGATTTGCTTCCCGAAACATAAAAAAACAGTTGAACTTGTCCAAGACGACCCTTTTTACCTCGGGTTGAGAAAGATGAGACGAAAATCAATTCCCCCAAAAATCCCACAGCATTTGAATGGCTCTGTCAGTCTTCACATTTCTGTGAATAGTGCAAAAATCGTGAATGTTGAATTTCACCTATGTGGCATTGATTATTGATTTTCCCCAAAATTACTCAAAAACTTGATTAAAGGCCTAACACATTTTCAGTTTCCGTGGACTACCAAGCGACGAAAATAACCACACTTCTTTAATTTTACCTCTGATCCCCACCTTGTTAAATTTTGATTTTATTGACTCGTATTTAAGATATAGGTATTTTTTCATCGAAAGTTAAACAAATGAACACGTTTTAAGGTAATATCAATAATTTTACATGCGCAGAATTCGACGAACGCCTGATTCTACCGCGTCGTATTGGTTGGTATTCGGGTCAGACTGTGGGCTAGGATAAGGACGGAGAGTCGGGGAGGGGGGATGGGTTTGAGGGAGCGCATGTGATGGACGTCACAAGGCTGAACTCATGCATCAATCCAGTCCAATCAAGGACCATTCGTCGCCTCAGAATAACGAAGTTCTAACTCTGCATTCTTCGTGTTTTGTGTCGTAGTGTCTAGGAACTGTGATCTCCTGTACAGCACTATCTCTACAACATAATTATACTACTCATCTTTCTTCATTCTCCATGATATGAAAATGTTGATATACTAATTCTTTAATTGAAGTAGATGCAGTATTTAAAAAACAACAACATACGAAATAAATAAAGAAGTTCTCCAAATGATAAGTTGTGAAAAGTACACAACCAA
Organism: Aplysia californica; assembly: GCF_000002075.1. NCBI lineage: Eukaryota > Metazoa > Mollusca > Gastropoda > Aplysiida > Aplysiidae > Aplysia > Aplysia californica. Next base: position 307,494 of record NW_004797566.1, on the reverse strand, counting down.
AACAATCAGAAAAGGATAACTGATATTGTTTGGCCTCATAAATCGATCAAATTGACTGGAGAAACTACTGCTGTGTGAAATGATTTGAGGAAAATAAGAGAAGAGGAAGATATTGGACGACATACACAGATGGCCTGAACAAATTTGCCATGAATAACTCAGAGAGAAAAAGCGAGCCGACCAAGAAGATAGACAACAGGGAGGATTGGGGTTAAATGATCGTGAATGTCTGCTGCATATCTGATACCTAAAGATGAAGAACAGAATGAATAATTTCAAATTTGTACATCAAAAGTGAGTGTAACTGAAATAGCACCTTGATATTCTAGGAACGTAAATCATAGGTATAACGTTTTGTGAACAGAATTCTATTTTAAGAAAGGCTGAAATGATGGTACTACAGTGCTTTTGTAGGATTATGGGAACACAGGATAAATTCCACTTATATAACTTACAGCATTTACCGCTGACCCTTCGTGGATTATTCAACAAAGACTATGCAATTACATACCCCTGTTACTAAGAACCAGGTATGAACTGCTTGTGACCTTAGTAGGAATATGAATGTGGGTGGTTGGCGGGTGCTCTGGTGTAGTTTGCTCCTCCTTTACTATAAAAATCATATGTCCTTTATTAGTTGTTCGTTACTCTCTTGTGCTAACACTTATAATCCTCAGAACATATACGACTAGACTAAGCTCGAGAAGCTGTTGAGTCAACTAAAGTTCACTGTCTGAATAGAAGTTTGATTGACGTGTGTGCGTTTGTAAAAGTTAAATTTTGTAAAGTTAAAATGTTTACTTTTTTGTTTTTGTTTTTTTACTGCCATATAGTGTTTTGTGGTGTTTTCAACTTAAAGATGTGTTGAGCACTTTTACTCTCTCCATTTGAGGTTCATTCTTTTCATTTGTCGGACACGTGAATTGTTTTGAAACAGTTTTCTCTTGGATATAATTAAGATCTGCATAATGATCAATATTTGATGATAAAGGCCAACTTTAGTCAGCCATTCATGAAGTAAGTGAAAATTGTCTTCCACACTATACACAACCGCTAACCAAATGTGAGTAGTAGATCATATTTGTTCCGAATGGTGGGTCGTAGAAGACATCAACCCCTTTGTCAATGTGTTCAGTGTTGCATAAATAATAATATGATTTGTTTTTCATTTCTCCATGTTCCATGGTGTTCTCTCTCTTTCTCTCTCTCTCTCTTTCTTTGGCTCATTGTCTCTGTCTGTCTCTCTGTCTGTCACCGTATTCCTCTTATTCTATCTCTCTCTTTTTCTTTCGTTTTCTACCCCTGTCTTTCTATCTATCTCTCTATCTACCTGTGATGAAGGTAACTTCATCCGTGAATCTCAGGCTGGTTTTAGACGAAATTACTCTACGATTGATCATATATTTACAATAAAATCTTTAGTCCAAAAATATATCTCCAAGCCTGGCGGAAGGTTCTATGTATGTTTTGTCGACTCTTTTAAAAAGCGTTTGACTTGGTAGACAGAGAAAAGCTTTGGACAGTATTGAGAAGCATTGGCGGTTCTGGACCAATGTATACCCTTTTGAAATATATGTATCAAAGTATTCTTTATTGTGAAAAAGTCTGTTTAGATGAACGAGGATCCATGAAATTTTAATTACTGAATACTTCCAATGTACATCAGGTGTCAAACAAGGCTGCATACTTAGCCCTATATTATTTTTTGTTTATATCTCAATTCGAAAAACGCCTTTCAGATTCAAATACCCATGCTATACAGGTAATAGCAATAGTATACAATGATATGATGGTATTTTAGTTTAATGTTTAACGCTTTTCGGTTCTTACCGGGAATTAAATTTCGAAACAGCACCCAAAAAAAAATTAATATAAAGAGTAAACCAAGGCTCTGAAATTTGGGGTACCAAAAATTGGGACGTGATTGATAAAGTTCTTGAAAGCCATTTTGAGTCTTGGCAAAACTACACCCAAATGTTTAGTTCTAAGAGAAGTGGGAAGAACCAACATAATTTTTGATTACATGGATTGTGTCATTATATTCTGGTGCAGACCTATACACTTAGAAAATGACAGACATCCAAAGGAATGTTACATGCAATTATATCGTTCCTGTGAACAGGGCAGAGTCAACTGGGCTACGGAAGTTAAAAACCTATTATTTTCCCTGGGTTTTTGATATGCCTGGTTTTCTCAAAAAGTTGGAAGTACTCGACTCTTTCTCAGTGAAGTAAAAAGTAGACTTGTTGACAATTCTGAGCAGAACATAGAGGAAGAAGTCTGTCGCAAGTATAAAGTTTTATCTCTTACATTTCCGTTTTAAGAAACAGCTTAATATATCACCAACCCCCCACGGTATTGGAGCAGAAGAGTCATAGCTTTGTTAAAAACCCATAGCCTTCCATTAAATAACAATCTCTATCGGACCAAATTAAGTTATTCACCCAGATGTGAGAGGTGTAACTCTCATGAAATTGAATAAAAATTTCACTTTATATTTTATTGTTCACACTTTGCCCATCAAAGGAAATTGTTAATCCCTCCCAGCCTGACTCGGCCCAGTGACAGAAATATGTGCACCACCTGTACTTATTCATTATGAAAAATTTACTCATCAAATGAGTGTTTCATGTGATGTGATCATCATCATCATCATCATCATCATCATCATCATCATCATCATCATCATCAT
>NW_004797566.1:302113-304480 GCF_000002075.1 Aplysia californica | reverse complement strand
TCTCTCTCTCTTTATCTCTGTGTCTCTCTATTTCTCTGACTCTCGCAATCCCCCTCCTTCTCTCTCTTTCTTTTGATCTCTCTCTTTCTTTCTTTCTCTCTCTCTTTCTTTCTCTCTCTCTCTCTCTCTCCCAACTGCTCCCTACCTTTTCCTCTTTGACTAACAACACGTACCTTTCTTTCTCTGTCACTAATGCACTTTGACATTTCATTCTTCTGTCGTTGACTTTCTGCTATACCGGTAGAGTTTTCCCCAGAGACACACAGACTCTTCTTCCTACTCAGTCCTGACCGTTATATCACCTCCCGTCACAGTCTCATCTTCACATTATAGGATGAAACAAAGTGTCTCTCTCTTCGGACTGAGTAGTCAAACGATATCATTTTGCCCCGAGGCTGGGACATTTTGAAATAGTACTCAAAACAGAAAAGCTAAAATAACATGCCCACCACCACCCTCCCACCCCCTTGCTTTTTTCTCAAAGACAAGCTAAAAATACGTTAACATCCCCCTCCCCCATTCGAAAACAAAACACAAAAAAACTCCTTACAATTTTCTAATTAAGTTAATAGTAGTACTATTCACTCCTGACGTTACGACAGGTCAAGTATAGGCCAAAAGGAAGAGGATACTTTAAAAATATGTCGCAGATGAATTAGGGTTCTAACAAAGTACTCATGTTTACTTTTATCCCCAAAGGATATAGGAGATAGGAAAATCAAATAACAGTAAGAAAACCGGTAGCTTGATATATGGTCTCATCTACGTTATAACTTTCCATCTGGATGTTCTTGTCTAGTAAAATATTGCCAGAGGCGTATGTTTTGACATCAGTCTACCCTTGCTATTATTTGTTCTAAAGGACTAGGGAAAATTGACTGTACTAAGCGAATAACTCATGGTAATGGTTGTTTTCTTTGCTCCATGTTTTTTGTTGGTTTTTAAAAAGTTATAGTAATACTGTCAAGTAAGTAGAATGAGTGATAAAAGCAACTCAATAGGCTTCGGGCTTCGCTGGTAGCATGTTCAAACAACTCCTACTTAAAAGTTCCTCTTGTGTCAGCTCCTTTTTATTGTAAGTAGTAAACTAGTTCTGTCTTTCTTACTTCCCTGCCTAGAAACATCGACGACTTCTGATATATTTCGTTGCTGTCTCCATCTTTAGCTTAGTCTGTTTCTGCTCTGAGTACTACAAAAGTGTATTGATATGTAGTATTTTACTATATTGCTTGTGCGTAGAAATTGTATGTTTGGAATTAGCCGAGACAAACAGAAACATTCCTTAAAAAAGTCAACTTCATAGTGATTCCACGGAGTTCTACTTATTATTATGAATCGAGGCATAATACAAACTGTCTCTTCAAGTTGTATCCGATGCTGTAACTGATCACGCCAGACGATGACGTCAAAGTTGTTCTCCTTGGATGCAGCCGTTTGTTCTTTCATAATAGTAGTTCTATTTCTCTGTTCAAAATATCGTGTCAAGATTGGAAACGGTATTTCGCTACCTCAGAAAAAATAATTCTATCTGACATTTTAGCCGTTTTCAGTTACTGAAACCGTTAAATAAAAAAACCAGGACGTTCTATTTACTCTATCAAAATCGTTAGATTATTCGGATTCGTTATCAAGATATTATTATTCAAAGAATTGCATTCAAAAAAGTTTGACGTGATGTTTACCTCCAAATCTGTGACGTCAAATTTCTCAAAACTAGGTACTGAGCAGATAGTACGTTATAATTCGGAGGTAGCGATTTTCCAAACACGGATATGTTATGATGTTTTTAAAACTTACTGCGTCTTAGAAGAACACCTTGTATTTCTCAGAATAGGAGGAACGATTGTTTATCACCCTAGAGTTTAATAATCCGTATCAAACCCGAGATGATCATGTTATCCATGATTGTAATAACGGTTTTTCTCAGGTTTGTGTCTGTTCAAATTGATCAAAGCCCCATCGGCAGTAATTAACTTCATTCCGGTCTTTCCTGGCAGCTGAGCCCTGGATCTATTGCCTTTCTTTATTTTTTAAGCCTGAAAAATAATCCGCCACCCACCCCCCCCCTCCTTTAATAAACAACAACAACAACAAACCAATTAACAAAAACAACAAACAAACAAACAAACAAGCAAGCAAACAAACAAAACAAAACAAAACGAAGACAAAAACAAAAAGCTGAGGCTGAGCAGGATATGCAATCTAAGCAGAATGACTGGGATAGTCGAAAGAAATAATGTTCCGCCACGGTACTCAAACTGGGGACTTCTGTGTGCGACAGGGAAACGCCTAACCACCATTTTACAGCTGACACAGGATACATTATTCTGCACTTCATTCACACATCTTCTCTACCGCCCCCCCCCT
>NW_004797566.1:298938-301227 GCF_000002075.1 Aplysia californica | reverse complement strand
CTCCGAAATTTTTCGCCCTTGTCCGAGAAGGCTAAATGTAGATCTTTCCTACCAGAAGATCAGGGGTGTGGCAGAAAGACAGCAGTAAAGAGGGGCCAAGGAGTAGCAGTAGAAAGGCTGCAGAAAGAGTCAGGAGCCCAGAGGAGGGAGCAAAGGAGGTGAGGGGGTGGGGGCAGAAAGTGGAAATGAAAGCAGACAACAGAACGTTGCTAGAGAGCAGGAAAGGAGGTGAAAGGAGACCATTTTAGAGAAGAAAATGTTTTGGTCTCTACCCGGATTCGAACCCGGGACCTTTGAATGAGAGGCCAACACTTTAACCTCTAGGCCACGAGAGCCCCTCATAATATTATTATAGTTGTGGGCCTCGTGTTTTGGCTCTCGGACTCGCAAACATAAAGTTCAAATCCTGTCTTGGACTCAGTGCTACTTCCATTGGAGATGCTCTTTAAACGAATTGTCCACACTTCACCCTTTTGGGAATGGGTACAACAGACAGCAAATAACCATCCGCTTGCAAGAATGTTTTAATCGTTCTACGGTCTACTGGGGCAATAACGTAGTGTAGAGCGCTTAGAGTTCGCTGTTGAGCAAGGATACGCGTTATACATGCTTTTTATTATTTGTGCACTGTGCACCATCAAGACATTTGAGATGTGTGGCAGGGAATCTGACGAGAGTGTCCACCGTAAAGTTTAAAAAGCTCGGTAAAACAGCCAAATTATTCCTTTTTCTCCAAAAATTGGAGTTCTTCTCCGAAATAAATACTTATCATAACAACAGACACATTAAATAGTTAATCAAACCAAAAGAAACATTACGTTTTTGTCAAAATGGTCATTTGCCTGTAAATCTTACAAGAGGAGAGGGGATGGGTCAAAGAGGTGAGTTAGTTTATGAGTATGAGTGTGTGTATCTGTGTGTGTATCTGTGTGTGTATATGTGTTTGTGTGTGTGTGAGTGTGTGTGTGTGTGTGTGTGTGTGTGTGAGTGTGTGTGTGTGTGTGTGTGTGTGTGTGTGTGTGTGTGTGTGTGTGTGTGTTTTCGTGGGAATGTGGAAGTTGTTAAAATAATAGTCTCACGATGTTCATTTTTTGTTCTTTGATTTGTCATTTGAGATGAGGTATTGAGAGGAAATTCTACCTTGTGCGACCTTTGAGCTTTCTATAAATGTCTAAGGATTCGGCTAACTAAATTCCGGTTATCGTTATCATTATTCTAATGATTAAAATAATCTTTTTTTACTGTCATTGAATCCTACCTGTTAAACAGGGAATAAAATGGTTTGGCCCCTTGTTGCTATTGTCACCTGGCCAGCAAAGTACCCCACCTATAAAGGAAGAGGCAATCCACACAAAAGATGGATTTAAGAAAAGGAAACCATAAGAAATCACAACATTCCGACGTTAAGAGCTGCAGGGTTAGCATATCATAGAAAACGGCATCTACACTCGACGCTTAACGACGACAAAGGATGGCAAAGAAAGAAGTGAAAGAAACTAAGTAATTATTGTTGGTATTGTTGTTATCATCATCATCATCATCATCATCATCATCATCATCATCATCATCATCATCACCATCATCATCGTCATCATCATCGTCATCTTCATCATCCTCATCATCATCCTCATCATCATCATCATTATTTTTCGTATTATTATCATAACATCCCAGTACAGAGAGAGAGAGAGAGAGAGAGAGAGAGAGAGAGAGAGAGAGAGAGAGAGAAAGAGAGAGAGAGAGAGAGAGAAAGAGAAAGAGAGAGAAAGAGAGAGAGGGGGATTGAAGCAGTCAGAGATCAATATCTCTTTCGTTTCCATCTTTTCTCAAAATATGACTTTCAAAATTGAATAGTTTTGTAGCATTGACGATTTGTTTGTATTAGAGCTTTAAAAAAGACCACAAAAGTCAAATATACGTCGGCCTAATTTTTCAAAGTGCACCTCGCAGAGACACAGAGCAAGCAAGAGAGTGGTAAGAGAGTAAAACACAAAGGGGGAGACAGAGATAGAAAGAAAGAGAAAGAGAGAGAGCGGTAGAATAAATATGATAGTATATATTACATATAGATAATATACATGTATATATATATAATATACATATATTATTATATATATTGTAATTGTATATATATATATATGTATATATATATATATATATATATATATATATATATATATATATCTATATATACACACAAAGAGAGCCAGAGACATAAAAAAGAGCGATATGGATGTTTTCTGAGAGGAAGAAATACATAGGAGGAGATAGGGGGGATGGAGAGAAAGG
>NW_004797566.1:297721-298838 GCF_000002075.1 Aplysia californica | reverse complement strand
CTTCTCTCTCTCTCTCTCTCTCTCTCTCTCTCTCTCTCTCTCTCTCTCTCTCTCTCTCCCTCTTTCTGTCTATCTCATCTCTCTATCTCTCTTTTCTTCCCCCTCTCCTTCTTTCTCTCTCTCATCTCTCTCGCCTTCTCTCTCTCTCTCTCTCTCTCTCTCTCTCTCTCTCTCTCTTTCTCTATCTCTCTTCTGCACTCGGTCTTTGTGTACAACGCTCAGTAAACTGTTTGCAAACGTAGAAACAACAGAAGAAATACATTTGGCAGATCCCACTAGATGCGAGAAGAGACAATCATTTTAATATAATATGCGTACAATTTAAAATAATTTCGAAACTAAGATCTTTTTCTCGTTAGGGAAACAAAAATAACCCACAGCTTTTATGACATAGAAACTTTGCTACGTCAGAATTAAAAAGTTCTCTCTGCTCAGTATTTAGTTTTTAGGAAACTAAAGATTACGAGTTTCACATCATCTCAAGCTATTTTAAATGCAATTCTTTGAACATCTTGATAATAACTCAGAAGAATCTTATGACTTTGAAAGAACTGATAGATCAATTGGTTTCAGATCGCATGGTCTTAGAAACTCACAAACGGCCCAAAATGTGAGTTATAACTTTGTTATTCTAAGGAGGGTAGCGGTTACAGATCGTGCGCACCGATTGTCATTTACAAATACCATTTAAAATAAAATAAGAATAAGACCCCCAAAAAAACTAAAACAAAAACAAAAAAGCAAAAAACAAAAAAGCAAAAACAACAATAGGCTTATATTGTACTGTCCAACATAAGCTACATAAACAAGGGGCTGTTTCAACTAAAGCTATTTCACTTCTAACACATAACAACAACACACTATTCGTAATAGATACTCATATAATAAATAACTATCTGAAGTTATAATTAAATAGTAATTTTAAAAATATTATGAGTTTGTTTTTGTAAAGTGTTTTACGGCGCTCGCAACTGTATAAGGTCATATGAGCGCGCTGGACACACTTAATATTTTCAGTTGGTAGGACATTTTGAATTTTGCCCGGGTGGCGGCCGAAGCCTACTCTTATCAATTTTAGACCACCAAGGGATCTTTAACGTGCGCAACTTGCACACGG
>NW_004797566.1:290141-297621 GCF_000002075.1 Aplysia californica | reverse complement strand
GGGGGGGGGGATAAAAAGCAAAGATGATCCTTTGTGTAAACAGTTCTGTAGTGGACAGGATAATTGTCCATGTAGTTTGCGAAAAAAAATACTCAGCGTGAAAGAGGGTTTATGTTGGTTTGTTTCTTTTTGTGTTGAAGAAAATCAATCCTATCGATCTTTATCAAACTGTGCATCATTCTCATTGATCATAAGGATGAAGAGTTGAATAGATTTACTCAACTTTTAAAGGTTAGATAGACCGACTGACGGAGACATATAGACTAAAGGTATATAGACATATAAGAGTGTGGCACGCACACAAACACGGATAAAAAAGAATGAGAGAGAAAAAGAGAATTGACGAACAAGAGAGAACGGGAAAGGGAGGGGAGAGAGAGAGAGAGAGAGAGAGAGAGAGAGAGAGAGAGAGAGAGAGAGAGAGAGAGGGGGGGGAGGGGAGGAGGGTATTCCGAAAAAAGAGTCTGTTATGCGTTAAGTAAATGAAAGAAAAAATTACCCCCATTAATGCCGTAATCGAACTATACATTACTTTGATCCTATATCTCCCAGGAGATAAAACAACGAGTACTTAAATCCTCATTAGATCTTCATCTTCACTATTCCCTGATGTAACAGCCCCATCGGATACGACCAACTAGATGATGCCAACACTCACCTATCAATGACCAAGAGAGCAAATTTTAGACCCCAGGATATTATGTTACACAACACCGTGGAATCAGATTCTTCTCAACTGTTTGGGCATGTGTAGTTATTGGCGCCATCGTAAAGCTTGTTTTATTTGTCCTGCTTTTGGGTGAAACAAATATCTATCTTGAAAAAAACTCGAGATATATGCCTTTTTAATGAGTTAGTGGGTTGCCTGTTTTCAGGGGGAAAATTAGCCAGAAAAAGGTCGCCAAAGTTTGATGATTCCCATAGCTTGGGCGTCCTTGGAAACTGAAAATTTACTTTTGTTGGGCCTTTAATCAACGTTTTCAGTAAAATCCACCCAAAAGCGTGTTTTTAAAGGACATGAAATGTACGGAATCAACCCCCCTCCCCTCCACCCATCAAATGTGACGCATCATGACGGTTCGGCCCACTAAGTACATTGAACTGAACAGCAGAAACTGTCAAAAACACATGTTGGGTCTGAAAATAAGCAACCTATTTTTTGTTGTTGCTTTATTAAACTTTTGAATGACTTTTCTGAAAGAAAATCAATAGGAAAATCTCTAAAATTTGCTGTTAAATGAGTTATTTTGGAAAATTGCTTTGCTCTGTGATGGTAGTATTTGTCAAATCGTTGATTGCAAATAATTCATTCAGTACAAATTTTGCCTCTGACAGCTGTGGAACATTCCAAAATTGAATCGTGCGTCATTTCGTTAAATATTATCTGATTCATTTGATATTGGCGTCATATGAAGTGGAATTATGTCCTCTTTGCATCTGTACCCAAACCTCAAATGTTCAGATCTGTACCTAGTGGACTAAACCGTTGGGACTCGTCACAAATATGCAATAAAAATTGAATAACGCCGGAAAATGACGTTTTCTTTGACTTCGTTATTTTGTGAGGCGCCTAATTTCACCACGATGCCTCAGCATATTGTGATATGTCGCTCCCTCTAAAACACACTCCACCCTCCCCTCTCCCCGGGTCACACGAAGTCATGCCGCCACCGTTTTGCTACCCTTGAATTATTAAGTTCAATCTGCCCAATACTTAGTTTTGTAAAGTTTGACGTTAAAAATTTTTAAGTTTCACAACATGTCAAGCTTTTTCACAAGCAATTCTTTGAATATCTGGATAACGACTCCAAATAATCTTACGATTTCGATAGAGCATAAACACTTGGTTGTTGATTTCATGGTCTTAGTAACTTAAAACGGCCAAACATGTCAGATACAGCTTTGTAATTCTGAGGTAGCGATTTGTTTTTGCTTTCAAAGATATGGCCACATTAGCACAGGGCCCAGGGAAGCAACACAGCGAGAAGTTAGAACAACAAAAATATAACGAAAAAAGATAGTAGCCGTAAGTAATAGTAATAATTGCATTCATAAAGTGCATATTATCCACACTCTACAGTATGCTCTATGTGTTTTATAACTATTTTTACCATAGCAGCCCATAGAACACTCGTAAATATTGTCGGCTACCCAGGAAGTATGCAGTGCAAGCTGTGGGTTCCACGCTCTCGAACACTAGCAAACTGACAAGATCTTCAGTGCCTTTAGCCGTGTATCCACAAGGGCACAACGTCAGACCCCTTACGGGATTCAAACCGACAACCTTACGGTTGTGAGTCCGAGATTGAAACCACTAAGTAACAGACGCCACTCAGTATATCCCACTCAGGACATGGGTGACAAACCAGAAAGGAGGTAGACCATGTAGAGGTACCGGCAAGTCATAATAATAATTATGAGCTTTTAATCTCTGGGGACAGAAGACTGTTTGTTACAACATTGTATCACCGTAGACACGATTCATATCATAGGGCTCAGTATGTCCTGCTCGGCCTAAGTCCTTAAGGTAACAATTTATGAGGTATATCTTGAAAACAAAAATGTCCACCATTAGTTCTCTTTTTCGTGTGTATGTGTGTTGTTGTTATTGTTGTTGTTGTTGTTTTTTGATTTGTCATTGTTGTTTTTGTTGTTGTTAATTTGTTGTTGTTGTTTTTTTGAGAGAGCAGAAACGTTAAGCGCATACTATAAAAGCAAGGACTTTTTAGAAAGATACATATCGGTCACTTTTATTTATAATTTTTCTGAGTTCCTTTTTCAGTGCCTGATATTCTATATCTGATTTCTAGTTCTATGTGTGTGTATATCGGACGAGCAAACAATTCTTGTACAGGTTTAACGCTCCTTGCAACTTTGTAAGGTTGTTTAAGAGGTAAAGTCCGTCTCCTACAGGACCGAGGCAAATTGGATTATTAGTGTCAGACGCCTTTCCCAAAAACGCAACGTCTGCCAAAGCTGATCCTCGATCCATCGAGCACGCAATCTAACGATAACGTGCCTGGTGGGCTTACGACTAAATAACCGGGAACCGTAAGTTAGAGGAAAAGGATTCCGTGATCCTTGACCTTAAATATGACATCCAGCCATCAGTTGTATCCATTAGCTGCATCTTCATTCATTTTAAGTATAAGGTTATTACGCGCTCACGCACCCAGTTTCGATCATTAAAAGGAATTTGGCCACTGACCTTGCCTTTCGAGGCCAACCATAGCTGAGATGGACACAATAGCTCAGGAGAAAAACTGAAATACTCCTTAAAACTTATCCCTTTTAGGGTATTCTGTGTGTGATAACGAGGCGCCTAACCACTACAGCACAAACGCTGGTTATCATAATCTTCATTGTCATAAACAATATGCTTAAGGGACTCAGATTTTGAGGAAGTCTGCAGGATGCTTCAAAAGCGAATAGGGGTGTTAAAGGGAGAAGAAAAAGTTAATCGGATTAAAGGTAGGGGTGGTTGGGGGGGGGGGGGGGGCTCTCGTGGCCTACAGGTTAAGGTATTCGCATCTCATTCAATGGTCCCGGGTTCGAATCCGGATAGCGACTGAAAATGTTCTTCTCTAACGATGTTCTGTTGTCTGTTTTCGTCTCCACTTTCTGTCCCCACACCCTTACCTCTTTGCCCACACCTCTGGGCTACTGACTCTTTCTGCAGCTTTTCAACTGCTACTCCTTGGCTCATACAGTGCAAGCTGCCATTTTACAAGCACTAAAAACTAACATGCTGACAAGATTGATCTCTGCCTATCACCCGGTACCCATTCCCACCTTGATGAAATGAGGCAACTCCGTATTAAGTATCTGTCCAAATGACAAAACGTCGGGCCTGATGCTCGAACACCTAAACTTGCAATCTCACAGTAGCCTAATCACTAGACTATCGGCGCCACAATGTATACAACAGGGATCTGCTGTAACAACTTACAGCACTCTAGTATGTGTATGGAAGTCAAAGCTATCACATAGGCTCTCAGATGAACAAATAGCTGAACATATTATTATATATCTGTCCCAATTCTGACTGACTCAATGAGCACATTTGAGGAAGGGAAGTGCGGGTTCTACTATGCTGTATGGCTCAGCGAAATGAAATTAAGGCAATCTGAGAAAGATCCCCTGGATCTTCTTGTACCGGGCATAAAGGTATCGAAGGGAATCATGGGAAAGCAGATCAACTGTCAAGAAGTATTTGGAAAAAAAAGATCGCCTACACGTGGTCCTCCTACTTTGACTACACTCGTACAAGACCATCTGGTTTGTTGAATGGGAGACAGCTCCTGTACAAAAGAGATACTGAAAAATAGGAAAAGAATATAGACTGAGAGGGACTGACGGAAAGGGGGGGGGGATAAGCTCAGAAACCTCGGGAAGCAATAATTGGTATGATGTTTGAGTATCTTAGCAGGGACACTGCTGAGGAGGGTTGAGGAATCATGAATAGAATCTATCTCTGAACACCCATTTCTGGAATCAAGCCAAGCCTAGGGATAAGATATCAGCTGTCTATCCAACTCTTTAAAAAATCGATAACCTGGTTTGAATCGTACATGCATACTTAAGCTTTACATTTCAAACATAGACATACACCATAAACAGATATCAATACAGATAAACACGCCTGCAGTCATACACATAGATCACACACATAGACACACACACACACACACACACACACACACACACACACACACACACACACACACAGAGGCACAGATGCAGAGCACTATATTATGGTCCCATTTAGTCGCTGTAGAAACGTCCGCCTTTTCTTACATAATTTGAAAATGTGTTCTTTAATCTCCATTGTGATTTCATTTCCCAGAAATCCCATTTTAATCCTCCCAAAACCCGATGTCGTGAGAGGTGTAAGATTAGGAGTCTTTTTTTAGCAACAACAAAACGAAATGTGAAATCTCTAAGAAGCCGTCTTTACTCGGATATTACTTCATGTGCTGTTTTTTGTGTGTGTGTGTGTTTGTCCACACTGTTGCCAGTGGGTGGTTAGCTGTTGCTCTGGTGTGGTTTGCTTATTATTCTTTCCTATCAAAAAATCTATCGTCTCTTTCTTCCCTCCTTCATTTTTGTGTTTGTTACTCTCTTGTAACACTTCTAATCATCGGCACTTATATGACCTTATTGTGTTGCAAGTGCCGTAAAACACTTACTAAGGCTAGTACCGCACTACGACAGTTTGACCTGGGACAGACCCATCGGGAGTTTGAAATCTTTGAATTAGAGTGTAATGTACCACACCTATTACGGCAGGACATTTTTGTCGATTTCAGTCCCGAGCAGTTGTGAATTGCTACAACATCGGTGGGACAGGACTATCCCATTCCCGGTGTAATATCGTCTGTGATTATAGAGAAATATAGCCGCCTACCGCATTAGGACACAACTGTCCGAGACTTCGTGGTGCCTGTGGTCAAGATCGTAGGGCTTGCGTATTGTGACGTATAATCACTTAACAATTTGCCGCCGTGGAGGTTTAAACTTTGGGCATAAACTTTTAAAAATAATTATCGCATCTCAAAACTGATTTCACATTAGGAACCAGCGTCTCAAAATAAGCAAAATGGCTCGCGAGGAACCTAATTTGGTGAGAAACTGCAAATTCTGCTAATTATTTTATTTTTTAATTGATCGTCAATGGTGAAGTTGTGTATCAAGGTCATCCGGTGAAACACACACAGACACCCACACACACTCTCTCTCTCTCTCTCTCTCTCTCTCTCTCTCTCTCTCTCTCTCTCTCTCACACACACACACACACACACACACGAATATATAATTTAACTTCGTAATCGGGCATTAAATTGCGTTCCCCGCGTGATTTTTGTTATTTTGGGTCGCTGATCACGAAAATCTGATTATTTGTTTGATTTGGACAATATTTAGGACATTTTTGGAATGCATTTTTAACCCCGCCGATGGCAATAACAAAAAAGACGCCTCATACGCCGGATCAGTCCTGTCCCAGTGCGGTATCTGTTTTGACATGCAAAACATCGACAATAGGACCGGACAGTCCTGTCCGAGACAAGAATGTCGTAGTGCGGTACTAGCCTTAAACTAAAATACTGTTGCCATGCATTGCGTCTTTTGCTCTGAGTGAACTCGCTGTGGTCCATGGTGTAGCGGTGACCTCCTCTGTTACATGAAAAATGCGTGCGTTCGGTTCCTGTATGAAGAACGTACTGTTTTCTCTTGTATCTACATCTGTCTGCTAGGACGGTGTATCTCCTCTAAAAGTCTAGTTTGGCCCTGACAGCCAAGGTAAAAAAAAATAGGGGTTTAACAGTTTCGATGGGGCGTATAACACATAAAAATACACCTTTTACTAAGATCGAACTGCTCTGTCCTCCCATTTTTCTCAGTCCTTCAGTGCTGTTTTATATTTTAAAAATTAATGTCCTTATCGAAAGAAAAAAACAAAACATTATATACTTAGTATTATATCTTACGCCACTTTCAAAGTTCCCAGGACAGCTGGATGGTTGGAGGGAGCTCACTTGTAGGTTCTACTCCGTTACTATCAGTCTGCCTGTCTGTCATGCATAATCCCGGCGGCACTTCATGACCGTTACTGGGTCGGTGTGCTTCTCTATTCACAAACAAACAAACCAAAGAAACCAAACAAACAAACCAGCAAACAAGCAAATAAACGAACAAACAAACGTACAAACAGCAAATGCACTCTAAAAATATACCATATCTCCCGAATTTCAAAAACACAAATACATTAAAACTTCATTAATTATAATCAACAGCAACAACAACACGTTAAACGACAACTACGTTTGCAGGTTTCAGAAATGGACCGCTTTCAAAACCAAAAGGTAGGGGTTGGGTATCATGATCGTTAATGATACCGGGGAAAAAAGTTGAAAATCCTTGTTTTCGTTCTACAACAACCATCATCACTATAATGCCAGCAATAATGCAACAGCAACAACAGTACACCTAGAATAACCTCCTCCTGAACTCGCCGTTACCATCATAATCACCAGCAGTTAGAATATGTACTGACTTACTTATTTTTTCCTTTTTTTAGTTTCCGGTACAAATCACATAGAAATAGAAATAAAGAAACTGGTTTTTCCCTTCTCGCGACCACACTAATACCAGTAATACTCAGCTTTTTTAACGATACGAAGTCACGTGTTCAGCATTCACCAATTGAGAGCATTTCATGAAATAATACGAGACCCACACGTATTTGATATCCCAGTTGATTGAGCGATTACAGACCCTGTCAGCTTATATCTTGCTCGGAAATCTGTGGAGCTGATACCTTAGTCAGGGTAAACAGGTTATGGAAAGCTTTTGATAAGACGTGACTTTGCGTAATCTCGCTAGCCACATTATTTATTAGCTGACAAAGACTTGTGTAATCTTTAGAATGAGGTTGGGAAAATAATTTTCTGTGAGTTCTTCCTCCTTTCTATGAGGCGGG
>NW_004797566.1:281178-288202 GCF_000002075.1 Aplysia californica | reverse complement strand
GAGGGTGGGAGAGAAATGATCGATTTCTTTTTAATTTTCATCCATGTGAAGAGTTCTAGATGTTATATGAAACGGTTTAAACTAATAAACTTAGACTTAGGTGGACATGATTCCGGACAGGATTACCTCTTTGACGTCATAATGACCCCTAACCTTTCTCGAGGACCATGGGCATGGGTGCCGTGCTGACCAGTTGAAATCGCATTGCCTATAAATTGTCCAGTCAGTGTTTTAGTTTTGTTTATTAGATCTAGGCCTTTCAGCGCTGACGTCAAATGCATAACACGGTGGCTGACCTGCATAAAATCGACATGTGTTAAAACTGACCATTCTAACTTAAGTTTATGTATGGCATCAAATCAGGTTACACGTGAGCCACTTTTCTTATTTTGATACCCTGAGGCCGAAAGTAACATCTGTTTTTACTTGCGATAAATCTAAATTTCTACACACATACTATAGTTTAATCCTGTGCAGCTGCAAACTTCAAAGTGATTTTGTGTTTCAAGCTCGCCTCTCCTAATTCTGAATTATAAATAAGGTGCTACGGCTAAATACATAGACCTCACCGACACAATGACTTTTTTCTGCCAGAGACAAAAAAACATAGGCGTTCTTGTTAAAACGCCTTGTTTAAGGCAAAGCTGACAGAACGCCTTTTTTAATAGATTATTTGACCATTTCTCAAAGAAAATAATAGGGATAATTATAGGGAATGACATTCTGATAAGCGTGCGAGTTCGAACGTTGGTGTACTGGGCAAAAATCGTTGAGGTATTGTAAGAAAACTGAAAACCTTGACAAAAAAGGCGTTTTGTCAGCTTACGGCACTGCAGTAATTAGCATCAAGCTTGTTGTATTTGTCCTGCTTTCGGTGAAAAAATAACTCATCTGTCTTGAATAGAAGTTAAGACATTGATAATCATTAAAAGAGGCGGGGTCGTCTGCTTTTAGCTGTAAAATTAGCTAGAAAATTGTCCCCCAAATGCAATGACCGTCATAGCTTAATAGTCCTTGGAAACTGAAAATTTCATTTTCGTATCTTTAATTAACTTCTTCCTGTAAAATCCATACTGAAATGTGCTTTTAATTGAACATGGAAAAATCGAATATTCGATAAAAATTGCGAAAATAAATGGAAAATTCTGTTTTCTTTGAATTTTTTATTTTGCCGAGAGCCTCATTTAACCACGATGCCTCCCCTATTTAAATAGAACAACAACAACAACAAAAAACTCTTCTTCGACTGGAACAATGTTCTCAAATTCTTCTTGAACTGCACCGAGAGAAGTTTGCATTTTAGCAGCAGCAGCAGTACAACTTCTACCACACACAATCGATGACAGCTTTGACAGCATAAAAAACGACAACGGCAATGAAGCAACAGTAACAACAACAACACACCTACAGCAACAAAATAGGAAGAGTACTTACGTACCAACTACAGAAACTATACAGGAAAAACGAAAACAACAAATACAATAAAGACAACAATGACAATATCAGCAATGGCACAACATCAACAACAACAGCAAGATCTCAGCAACAATAACAACAACAACAACTGCAGCAACAGGACCATCAACAACAAAACAAAAACAATAAAAACAAAATCAGCAACAAAAACTCAGAACCAACGCCAACAGTATTGGAAAACATGTAACATAATACATAATACATCAAGACTGCGTGATGTGTCACCAAAGACAAGCTCAGGGATTTTAGACGTGTTTGTTTTGTTGCTTGCCGACATCCGAGATGTAGGTATAATATTTATTTTATTGGTTTCTCGATTCTCAGATGTAAGGTCACTTCTTTCAACGCCAGCGTTTAGAAATATTATCATCTTGTTTTTCACTGTAGTCAAGTTTATCGCGCCACATGTAATCCAATATGGTGGGGCGTTTCGTTAGCTCAGTTGGTGTCATGTTGAACTACAGAGGGAGGGAATGACCCCGGTTTGAATCCTTATCGTTTTGTGGAGTTTTCAAAGACCTCAGTTCTTTTTTGCTCTCTGCTATTGGAGAAAAAATGTAAATTCCGAGTTCCCGCTTTTGAAATAATTTTAAAATGTTTAAAAGGGCGTTTAATTCATTTACTGACTAGCTGACTGACACTTTACTGATTCTTTGACTGACTGGCAGACAGACTGACTGACTTATTTATTGAATGACTGACTGACTGGTATATTAACTTACTGTTTGACTTACTCACTCACTCACCCACTTACTTACTTACTTACTTACTTACTTACTTACTTACTTACTTACTTACTTACTCACTTACCTACTTATTTACTTACTTACTTACTTACTTACTTACTTACTTATTTACTCAATCAGTCACTCAGTCACTCACTCACTCTCTCACTCACTCACTCACTCACTCACTCACTCACTCACTCACTTACTCGCGTACTTACTCACTTACTTACTTACTTACTTACTTACTTACTTACTTACTTACTTACTTACTTACTTACTTACTTACTTACTTACTTTTATTTACCTTCTTACTTTCTAACTTACTTACAATAAGGAGGCTGACCCCCCCCCCACCCCCCCCCCCCCACACACACACAAAGAAACATCTCGTTCTTCCATCCAAATTGTGTCCAATAACCTTTCTCTCATTTACTTTTTAAAGTTCATAGTTTCTGTTTAATTTCCAAACGGAAAACAAGTATTCCGGTCTTCCTGCTGGGACGTGTGTCCTCTCAGCATGGGTGGCCCTGGCAGGCAAAATTGGAGCCTGCCCCCTAATAGATCTACTCAGTTGCAAAAGAGTGTAAAACATCCTATGTTCTTTAATTGTAGTTATTTATTATTGAACGAGGATTTTTAAAAAAGGTGGGAAGCGTGGTAATGTATGGGAGTGAAGGTTGGAGGTGTGTGGGTTCCTAATGCTTCTTTTACAGTACTTTGTACGTGTGCGCCAACATCTCATCATGGTTTTGGTTGTTCGGTGGCTTATAGCAGATATAGGTCAAAGCTTAACGATTCTTAAAGCAGTTTCCACTAGGGAGCGGGAAAGAGGGTTTCCTGCCTCTGGGCTCTAAGGACCAAAGAAGTGTAGAATGATTAATTTTATTTTAAATTTTATTCCCTTCCTTGATTAAAAACAATATTAATAAGTAACGCATTCACAATAAAAGGTGGCGTCGGTGACCTGGTGGTTAGGCTATCGGTCCCGTAATCGTAAGATTGGGAGATCGGGGGTTCGAGCGTCCTTGACCCGACGTTGTGTCTGTGTCATTGGGAAAAACACATGACATGAATTCCCATTCAGAGTAGAACTTTAAAATCGGAGATCCCGTTTTGTAAATAACCTAACAGTGTTGATAGGGGTGTTAAATCTATACCACTTCACCATTTTCACACAACAATAGTCATAATTAATTTTTTTTCTGGGAACTGTAAGACAGACAGACATACACAAACAACAAAGGGAAAGAGTTAAGAAGTGGGACCTACCAGTGGCTCTGATAACTAATCATCCAAGAGATATAAATCTACTGCAGATAAACTAACACTAATTGTCAAACACAGCATTCAACGTAGGTGTCAAGGAGAGCATAAAAAAAGAATTATGATGACGTCAATGTAAAGCTCCCAAATAAACAAACACTACCAAACTCATCGTTCTCTTTTTTAATATCGTTAATTCTTTCAATACTGCTAATTCGAACTTATTGCAGCATCATAAAATAAATGTGAGGCAGCGTGGTGGAATCAGGCTCTCGTCAAAATATTTAAAGTGGAGGAACGTGATTTTTTTCGCAGATTTGTGAATTTTTATCAAATTTTTGTTTTTTGGCTGAACACCTTTCATTCCCATTAATGAACTCATTTCTGTTTGGATTTTTCTGAAAATCGTTGATTAAAGGCAGAAAAAAATGTAACTTTTCAGTTACCACGGACTCTTAAGCTAAGGAAATGACTAATCTTTGGAGGCCATTTTATCACTAATTTTATCTCTGAAAACTAGTGACCCCCACCTCCTTCTTTCGCAAATATCTCGACTTGCATTCAAGATAAATGGATTTTTTTCCCATTCTAATAAAGGTAAGTGAACAAACTTTAAGATGATACCAATAACTCTACATGCCCAAAATTTGACGAGAGCTTAATTCCACCTCGCTGCCTCACAAAAATTTGCGCAATTCTGTTTTGTCTACTAGAGACAAAAGCGTTATTTTGATAGGAGTGGGCTGGAAGAAAAAACAAAACCAAATAAAATACCACTACTAAGACCTTCATAAACGTAACGAGACGGTAGAGGTTTTTTCTTGAAATAAAACTCAGTTTTGAAAAAGCGCAGAAGTGAAATATTATAACACACGTAATTCATTATTTAGCGTTCAAGTTTTTCGTTCACATGAACTAATTAATGTTAAGTCTTCCAGGATAATAAGGAATTTGCGCATACGTCAACGCGCTCAAAAGTCTCAGAACACGACGTGGATAAATATGGAAATAAAAGTGCATAAAGCAGTAAATAATTCTGGGGTTTTTTTTCATTTCTTTTTGTTTTGTTTTGTTCGGTTGTTTTGTGTGTTTTTTTTTTGTTTTTTTTTTTTGGGGGGGGGGGGGTGAGGGAAGAGATGTCCGCAAATTATTGTGCATTAAAAAAGAAAAACATAAAAAAAAGAAAATACAAGAGAAGTCCAATTACAGATTTTAGAATCGCACAATTTAATGATCTAATACAACAGTGAACAGACAACAACGTGAAAGAATATTACAATTACAATACTCTGGTCTTGTTCGACATTCCACTCTTCCCAGATGTATGTTAGTATTTCACGAAACTCAAAGGCTGATTTTAAAGTATGCAGCCCTGTTACAGACTGCTTGAATTTTTTTTAGACATCCCGTTATTCTACATGACAGTTGGGTGAGGGTGAGGATTGAGTGAGGAAGGGAGGGGGGGGGAAGTGTTACAGTTTTGAGGAAAAACAAGAGGAACATTAATGCTAAACCGACCCGGGTTCAAACCTTGAACTTGTGAGTGGCACACCAAGCTCGTAACAAACTGAACTATTGAGGCCATCCAGTCTCTGAGGCAAAACTGTATACCTGTGACAATGAACTCTAATAGATAAACCGGTTTGACTCAAAGCCCGTCATCTGTCTTCGGTTTGCTAGCTGCCTGAACGATTTGGCCCCCAGACAGAGCAGTGATTATTCAATCTGCGTATATCTAAGGAGAATGAGCCAGAGGCAAACTAAAGGAATACAAACTATTTTGCTTTCAATCAGTCTAGGTTGTGATAATAGAAATTTTGGGAGATGAGTGTTATCTCCAATTTCCTACGTTTGAGAGTTTCTGCAACAATTGTTAGGGTAATTGAAAAAAATAGTCCCTTGGGCCCAGTAAATGTGCACGGTTAGTGTCCAAGTTCCGTAACAGTTCAATTTTCCTTGAAATGAACTTTCATTTTCACGAGTGAAGTTCAGTACTTTCAAAGTGTTGTACGTCAAAACAAGAAACATGAAGTTAGTGCAATATATTCGCTTTCAAATGTCCATGAAAGGAAATAACATTTCGGGACACTCTAAGCTTAACAATGTATCTTAGATATCATATGTGTTCAATTTAAATGACAGCTGTTTGGTGCATCGAATAATAGAGACATCTTTAATGAATATCATCAGAGTAGAAGAAATATTCAGTGAAAAAAAAAGAAACTTGCGTCATACATTAGAATAACGCCGAATGCATTTCTAATTATAAATCACATCACCACGCATAAAATAATACTAGTGAAAATAATTATTTCTCACTTTATGGCACACACCATACCTCTTATCTAATATACAGACCAGTTGTTAGTGACACATCTGGCCTCAGAATCACACTATACAGGCAGTGTCAGCTGGTGTCAGTTGAGTAAGACCTAAATATAGTAATTCGGTACCTAAAAAATGTTACGGGGGTAAATTATAATGCAGCTTTCAGTTTATGGTTGCCAGAACACAAAACTCCCTAAAAAGTCCCCCAGCGCAGAGCTTAAAACAACCGGCAGGCATTTTAAGCTCTCTGGTAACATCACCCTCAGTTAGTTTGAGTTTGATTAAAGTTGGTGATCCCCATTTGGCAATTTTCCCCTTCACACTGATAAATGCCTCTAGTGGTTATTATTCTCATTGCTTCATGCCGGTTACATAATAAACTTGAAGTTGACCATAGCCAAAATGTGTAAGTACTTCAGGTATACTATCTCCACCTAACTCCCCATCTTCCGTAATATATAATAATATGTGAGCCTCGTCAAGTCAAATCGAGAAATAAAATCATAACAAAATATATTCATTTGTGGAAAAACAATTAGAATTCAGAGTGTTTGTTTTATGGGCAGTAGCCTCTGCATTTTCGGCTTTTTCCATTGGCGCAATTATGTTGCAGTTGTTTCAATTTTGTTGCAAATGTTTACAATCCAATTCACAGAAAGCAAGATTAAACTTGGAGATATTCTATACCTGGACGTCAAAGAGACTAACCATACCTTTACAAACGCCTCTAGGTCTTTTTGATATTGAGATTCACTAGATAGGCTATGGAATACTCAACAGATTCTGGCTCAGAATCCTTCAGAATGTTTGGACATGCTAAATCTCTAACACCAGGGTGGAACAAGCTATGCAAAAGACACTCCACTTGATGATGCGTAACCTATTTCTTCTGTAAATGTCCAATGGCCAGGAGGCCATTTTTACAGAGAAATAAGACGATATGAGGATAACTATGCTGGCACAGAAGGATCTACCACATTTTATTCATTTAAACGGTTTCCCCGTACTTGTCATTGTGTGCAGCTTGCAGGTTTCTTTCTTGGCTTAAGCATAAAGTGATACATCATATTAAATAGAGGGGGCTCTTGTGGCCTAGAGGTTAAGGTGTTGGCCTCTCATTCAAAGGTCCCGGGTTCGATTCCGGGTAGCGACCGAAAAATTTTCTTCTCTAAAATGGTCTCCTTTCACCTCCTTTCCTGCTCTCTAGAAATGTTCTGTTGTCTGCTTTC
>NW_004797566.1:277876-279537 GCF_000002075.1 Aplysia californica | reverse complement strand
GAAGGGGATATAATTTCCCTCCACATTGGCCAGGTCGGCGGAAAAACCAAAAACCAGCGGTAGACAAACAATACAATAACTTACTCAGAGAAGCTGAACAGATTGATGATGAGGAAAGACCCGAATTCTGTACGTTTCTGAGAGCATCGGAGTAAGACAAGAAAAAGAATGAATATCAAATAATGACCACCGCTATATGATTCAGACGAAGAAATGTATTACACTCAAAGAGCAAAGATAGGGCAAAGCACCAGTCCAGTTATAGTCGAGTTCCCCCTTGCCCGGGTATGGCATGGGTGTAAGACCAATTGCAATACTCTGAGGTTCTTTACTTGCAACTTGGATCCATGGATTTAGGTTGAGATAATATCCTAGACCGTGAACTGGCATGGGCTCTGTTCTTTGCCATAAACAACAACAACAACGCTGCGAAACATGCACATACTTCGCCAAGAAGTAGGGGAAAACACCAGTCTCGTTATGATCAAGCACAGGCCCCCGCCTTTTTCCCCGTTCCTGCAATGCATCTTAAACTTAGTCAAACGACGCATTCAATAGTGAACCGTAATTACTTCAGTCCATGATCTAGGATACTATAATACAAATCTATGGACAAGAACTACCATTTTGGTCGCCGTGTCGAACAACACCGAGGTAAGAGACCGTTAAGCGAATCTTGAAAACTGTCCAGAAAACCGGAAGTCAAGATATCACAATTTGGGTTTCGACCGAGGTTATCGGCACCGCGTTTCAACATGATACCAAACGATTTAATTGTATGTAGCCATTTTACAAAAAATAATGGATGATCAATAATATAAATTACAAGAAAAACAAATTGACTTCCAAGACAATTTTTTTCTAGAACGATTAATGACACACATCGCAAAATGGCATACAGAGAAATAGAATATGTGTGTTGGGCTTTCTCTTTAAATAAGAGCTGATACAAATGTTAAGAAGAAAATACTCGCATGCATGCTATCCTATTTGTAAGACTCTCTCGGCGAGCAGTTGGCGGGTGCTCTCGTGTGGTTTGCTGCTTCTTTGCTGTCAAACATCTATCGTTCTGATCTCCACTCCTTATTATTTTTTGGGTTGTTTGTTATTTACTCTGTTGTAGCTTCCCATGTCATTATCGTTTTTGTGACATCGTTTTGCAAGCGTCGTAAAACTCTTACTAAAACAAAATCATGTCCCGTGTTCTTGTGTACTGTAATGATCTAATGACCAATGGGCTACGAGGTATAGACTGTGATGAATCATCTTTTTTTTGTTTTAATTAGAGTTTTGCGGTTCTTGCAACACAAACTATTCATATACGAGTAAGTCCCAAATATTACAAGTGTTTTAGGATTTAATGCGTAAAGAAAAGAAGGGTGATAGATAAGGACAGCAGAGTTTCGGTAGGACAGAAATAAAAACTATCACCAAGGCACCCGCCAAATATCCACTGAGGCATTTAATTGTCTATTTTAACTCAAAAGCTACATGTTTCCTTTACAAAATGTCACTTTTTAATGTTTTAACGGAAACAAGCTTAACACACAAATCATGAGAGACACTGTGCGTGAGATGTTGAAGTAAAATATCACTTATTACCCACCACCCCCCTCCCCTCTTACACATACGCACACACACACACACACACACACACACAG
>NW_004797566.1:271483-277288 GCF_000002075.1 Aplysia californica | reverse complement strand
CACACACATACATACGTGCGTGCATACATATATATATTTGTTATAATATATTATTATATACATACAAGTACATTTGCTATATATTTACAATACATAATTATATAAATTCAAAGATATACATATAGTCATCGATACGTAAAAATACTTTATACATGTGTATGTGTTTGTTTATGTGTTCATTGTTACAAAAACCCACCCTTCTTTTGTTAAAATTACTGTTCTCAGCACTTTGACTAAGACTGTTTTCATTTAGATGATTACAAAATTGTCTTCTAAGCATTCTTTGCAACTACACACCACCCTCTCCTTCTCCTCCACTCATAGGCTTCATGAAACATCCCTGTACCCTGTAAATGTATGTATATCCGTGCTATTGATGACGTGTACACGGGCGACTTGTTGTTTTAAGCACAATTTGTGAGGAATCAGGCTCTCGTCAATTTTTTGGCATATAGAGTTATTGGTATCATCTTAAAGTTTGCTGACTTGTCTTTATTTGGATGAAAAAAAAATCCATTTATCTTGTGTACAAGTCGAGATATTTGTAAATGAAGGAAGTGGGGGTCACCTGTTTTCAGTGGTAAAATTAGTGAGAAAGTGGCCGCCAAAGATTAGTTATTTCCTTAGCTTAGGAGTCCGTGGTAACCGAAAATTTACATTCTGTGTGCCTTTAATCAACGTTTTTCAGAAAAATCCACACCGAAATGAGTTCTTAAATGGGCATGAAAGGTGTTGAGCATAAAAACAAAAAAATTGATAAAAATTCGCAAACCTGTGGAAAAATGCAAGTTTCTTCACTTTGATTATTTTGACGAGAGCCTGATTCCACCACACTGCCTTACATTTGTCAAATGGATCTTTACTGAGGATTAAATGAAGCAATAATACTTTTATAAAATTATCAAAGGTAACACACTTGATTTAAATCGGACTTTACATGGTGTTTTACCTTAATACATTGGTATACAAGGACAGATACGGTCAAAGTAAAGTGAAGGATATTATATCACTAGGTGAATAACTCGCTAACGATATGATATCTTCTAGTGAGCGGCTTTTAGAAAGAGGGATTATTAGTTCCATTTTAAAATAGTATTACGTTTTAAACAAGGGGAAATCAAGCTCTTGTCAACTTTTGAACGTATCTTAAATCTTCTTCGTTTCTCTTGCTTTCGATAAGTAATAGCTCTCTATTCTGGATAGAAGTCGGGATATGTACTATTGAAGGAGCAAGGGCCCTTTTTTTATCACATATAGAATTAGTGGGGAAACGGCCTCAAAACGTTGGAGACATCCACATTTTGAGTTTTCTTAGAAACAGCAAGTTCATATTTTAGTGCGTTTGAACTTAGTTTTTAAAAAAGTAAAATTACACAGATATGTCTTCTTACTTGGACCTAAAATGGGTAATCTTAAGAGAAAAACAATCAATTTCTTTAAAAAGATAGAAATTCGATGAAAATAACCCATTGGGTGGAACAATGTCGATTCCTTCTCTTTCATTACTTTGACAAGCGTCTGGTTTCACCATGTCGACGCAGATATATTTCTGTCACACCCAACGATTCCGACTAGTTTATTGGCCCAGTCTTTAATTTAAAAAACAACAACAACAACAACAGCAACAAAAGCAACTCAAATGTCTCTCCACCTGTAAGAATGCAAGACACATATGCGAATGGTCTTTGTTTCATGAGCAATCAAAGGTCAAAAGATATCTTGACTAAACATTGTTTTGTCATGTCAACTGGCCCTCTTCCTTCTCTCAGAGGCTTTGCCTTGCACCTGTGCAGCAGAGCTCCAGGGAATTGGTGAAATATGGCTATTCGCTTGATAACCGTTGTATCCTGACATGTGTTGTCAAAAAAGCATAACAATGAAATGTTCTGTTGTGTATTGACCTCCGCCCTCAGATGCCTCTGCTCTTTTTTCTGTGCAGCAGACCCCACAGCGACCTACGGAAGGCCGGGTTCATGAAGGCATAGATGATCGGGTTCACGATGTGGTTGCTGAAGTATACGTAGAAGACAATCACGTTGAATCGGATGACCTTAAAGGCCATGAGCCATGAGGGCAAGTAGGCTATAACGAAGGCCAAGGTCACAACGAAGAGCATGATAGCTGTCCGGATGTTGGCCAGGAAGTATTTGTCCTTGAGGCAGCCGTTGCTGCTGGTGGCACACCCTGGAGTCTTGCCGCCTGGCGGGCCGGCTTCTCTGTCAAACGTCTTCTCTCTCCCCAGCATACGGCTTCGCTGGTTGTCCGACGGCTCTGGTGTCGCCTCCACGTCGCTGTTCTGCTGTTCTACTGTGGATAGCCGCTGCTGTTGTTGTTGTTGCTGTTGTTGCTGCTGCTGTTGCTGCTGGAACTGTTTTTCTTTACGTATGAGCGAAGCAGATTTCGCACCGTTCTGAATGTCTACCATGGCAATGCTTTTATCCGGAGAATCGTTGAGCATACTCTGGTTCTCAGTGAGCGAAACTTCATGTGTGACTGTCAGCTTGGCTTTGGCAGCCAACCTTCTTGACCTCCGGACTAGCACAGAGCGGTAGATGAGGATGTAGAGGACGAAGACCACAGAGAAGCAGACGAGAAAACTGGAGGAGTAGATCGTCTGGTACGTGCGCCGGAAGTGCTCGGAGAACAGAATCTGATTGGGCAGACATCTCCCGGTGTAGATGTAGGACTCGTTACTCGGTTCCTCCTGAATGCAGACTTGTTTCGCCAGTTCTACGATGACTTTCATGATCTGTGCTGACAACGCTTCCTCTTCCACGTAGTTTTGACCACAGTCAACACATGGTTCCAGCAGACCGAATATCTCAGACAGATTCCCCATATTATTGGAAACGGTTCTCTGTAACGGTTCCGGCTGGAAGTCGATACTGCTAAGCGTATCCGTATCGAGATATACCCCATGAAACAATGCAGGGACGATACCGATCATAATCGCAAGCACTAACAACACGAGCACAGAATTCCTGGCTCGGGTAGAATCGAGAACGTGCGAGTGCGGCCGGCAGATGCACAAGTATCTATCTATAGCAATGGCGACCATGATGAAGACGGAGAAGGGTATGGTGCAGGTAATGATGAAATAGTAGAGCTTGCAGGAGGCATCCAAAGACACCTGGTAGTTGAGCCCTTCAACGATCATGGTGTAAGGCATCCCAACGGCTGACGTGACCAGGTCGGTTCCCGCCAGAGCGATGATGAACACGGTGGAGGACAGCTTGTTGCGCTTACGGACATACACATACAGCACGAGGGAGTTGCCCAGGAGGCCCAGGATGCTGAGGATAGACCACAAAATGATAGAGTTGAGATTTAAGGTATTAAACATTTTGGTCATCATTATGTTGGTATTTGTTACACAAATATTTAAATCATGTGTGTCTATGGTTGAAAGTGTTATCAGAATTTCTTTTCATTTAACAATGCAATTTTAGTATTTTACGCCACTTCCGACACAATTAAGGTAATATTGAAGGCGAGTTTCCGATCCTGCCTATTACGGCCAACCCGAAATGATGATGATGATGATGATGATGATGATGATGAGGATGATGATGATGATGATGATGATGATGATGATGATGATGATGATGATGATGAATAACGATAACTGATCGATAAGCTACTACAATAAAACTCTATAGCTGACAACGTTGATGACAATACTGATGACGATGATAACGATTTCGTTATTGGCAATACAAGCATATTATATTATCTGAGTGGTGAGTGTATTTATTTTTCTCCAATTTTTCTTTCATTTGTCTTTACCTAAAGCAGGAGAGCATGATGATAAGAGCAGTGACAGGTCGGGGTGGTATCCGCATCTCCACGTATTCCTCTACCATGGCCGTGTTTAGCTCGTGGCATGGGGCTGTCTCGTTCATCCTGCAGAAAGGAAGAGAGGAGTGGGGAGGTCAGGGGAGGTCTTTAATACCATGAAAAGCGAGCTTTACGCTTTAATCATCCATGTCTTCTACACGATCTGGTAGTTTGTTTTTTTCTAATTTCCCTAGATTCGTGAGAACAGGATCTTATTTGAGCTCTAGTTACGTTAACACCCCAATTTGAGTAATTACGTTTGTTAATTGTAGACATTTGAAGCAATGATCAACACGATCTAGATTATACAGAAGGTAGGGTGCTTGATCCGGGTTGAGGGGAATACTACGTTCCAGCGGACAGCTGATGTACAGGGTGATCCAAAAAAACAACAACAACTGTACATCTTTTTGGGGGGTTAGTATTATCCTCCAAACTGAAGTTTTGTGTTTCAAATTTGTACACACCACTTGGAAGTCTAAAGGAATTTGTTTGATATCCGTTATAGATAAATCCACAAACCCACATAATAGTTTTGTTCTCTAAAGCGCGTAAAAAAAGCAACCCATTTTCAGCAATGTCCCCATTTTTTGTAGCACGACGCACTAATTTGCATTAGGCCTACCACTAAAAATACCAAAGATTGCACCTTATTACAAACTACAGTAGTGTAACAGGCCAAAGGAAGTTTGCAGATAGTTTTTCCCCAGTTTCTTGTGCCTGCTGAAATCGTGGTTATGATAAGTAAAGAGCAGTGATCCTTTTGTATTGAACATTTCCTCACCGCCAATTCATTGACTTTCCTACATCTCAACCGTCCGCATTGATCTTCATCTACGACTGTACCATTTTCCCATTTACGAAGCTATCAGAGGATAGCAATGTATTCTTGATTCCTCGATTGTCTTGAAAGGCATGAACATTTTCTCTATGACATTTGGTTCCTTGTTTGGCAAAGCCCATATTCACCTTTCAGGTAAATATCAACTTCACAAATGATATCCCCCAAATTGTCTCTAGAAACAGCTCCATACTGTAAAACGTACGCACACACGCGTAGGCTGGATATAAGAAGACTTTCAAGGACATTGACAGTATGGATGTGAGAATGATGCTGCTAACGATGGGTCTGACTTGCTGGGGATGATGGGCGTTGGGGGTACGTCTATACTGCTGAGGTTATAAAATACTGATACAGAATGCCTTATCATACCATAAAAAATGAATAATTGAGAGATGGAACAATAAGAGGCAAAATCAGCGCTGCACTGGGTAGCTCTTACCTCCATAAATAAATTATTAATGGTTCGGTTTGCGTTCCCAGACGGTTGTTTTTGCAAGTTCACCGGGTCACAAAGTTACAGGACAATGGCCTGTCCGTGAATTATTCAGCTCAAAAGACTCAGTCTCATATTTTGGATCGGAACTCAACAGTAAGTTTGTCAAGCTACATAATTATTATACCCTATTCCCTTTTTACTCTGAAGTGAACCATACACAAACATACACAAAAAACACACACACAAACAAAATTATATAATATAATGATATACATACATAGAAAATGCTTGAATATATATGAATATCTTTTTCTTTTTATCTAAATCTAAATATAATCTAAATATATCATATGAAACCAGGAGGGGTAAACCGACTGTAGTCAAAAACTGAAAATCGTGAGGTTACCAATTTGGAACACTTGTTGACCTATAACTGTATTTCTGTTCAACTGTTGGTTGATTATTGTTGTTAGATTTCCCGTTCAACAACAATTAACAATAGACCAAGAGTCAAACAAATATGAAGTTATGAGTCCAAAAGCTTTTAAATTTGGCACCCTCATAATTTTCAGACAACATTCATTTCCCCCACGTGCTCTTCATATAATTTATACACATTATATATAGTAAATAATATACACACAGAAAGAGAGAAAGAGAGAGAGAGAGGGAGAGAGAGAGAGAGAGA
>NW_004797566.1:267250-269134 GCF_000002075.1 Aplysia californica | reverse complement strand
TATCTATCTATCTATCTATCTAACTATCTATCTATCTATCTATCTATCTATCTATCTATCTATCTATCTATCTATCCCTCGGTTTCCATCCATCACTTTTTCTTGATTTTTTTTTCTCTTTCTAGATGGATATTTGTCTATATATCTATCAATTTAACATTGTACTTTCTCTATACCTCTCCCGCCCTTCTCTCCTGCTGGGCGGGGCATACAGCTAGCACCAGAGCAAAACACAATCACGATGGCATGCCACATTTTTACTTGCAAATCATTTTAAATCGCTGTTTCAAATGTAAAAAAAAAACAAAAAATAACAACAAAAATAAACCACAATGTTTTTTAAAATTCAAAGATAAAAGAAAAATATTGCGTTCGTCTGAAAAAATCTGGCCGATCCATGCCACACATCTCATCCCTCATCCTGTT
The DNA here is from genome assembly GCF_000002075.1 of Aplysia californica. Lineage (NCBI taxonomy): Eukaryota > Metazoa > Mollusca > Gastropoda > Aplysiida > Aplysiidae > Aplysia > Aplysia californica. The sequence continues at coordinate 268,708 of NW_004797566.1, read as the reverse complement.
TTACATCGTGTGTCTGTAGTTAACAGTTAACACGACAATGGACAACATTAGATCGTTGGGGAGGCAGGCTTTTTCGATCATTTAATATCAAGGCTAGTATTTGTTATACTGTGTGGGTCTCTACTGAAGGAAGGAGGAGATGTTTAAAGTTATTAAGTCTCCTTTTCTTGTACAGGTCGATAGCTCGTCCTTTTAAGAAAAGGAGTTGGGGGGCGTCCGAAAGTAGTTATCATTTCAACGCTTCTTACAAAATCCGAAACATGCGATGAAAATCAAACTCACATTAATTCACCTCACCTAAAATGTCCCTCAAATTGTTTTATTTTAAAAAGATGTGACTGATTCCCCCCCCCCCTCATTTTTCCCCCATTAAAAAATCAACCTAATTTAGATAATTTCGGAGGCAGGCATAGACGATGACAATAACAACATCATAATTTTCTTTAAAAATCAACCCAATTTAGATAATTTCGGAGGCAGGCATAGACTCAGCCTGTCAAGGCCAAGCCGTGCTAATAGGGATACACTGTTTCCTGAGAGACTCCGAGATATTTGATAAGAAGTATCACTACTCGCAGATGGAACTTGGATCATATGCGTGCGACAGCGAAACACCTGACCGCTACCCCAAAGACGCCAGGCCTGTTCCTCAGACAACTAAATGTTATTAAAAGTGTTACGGTACTTGCAACAAAATTAGGTTATGTAGACGCTGAAGATTAAAAGAATTAGTGAAAAGCAGGAGCATGTAAGGACGATACACTCGTACGTTCGAAAGTAAAGAAGGGGGGGATGTGAAGGTGATAGATACTGCTCGCTAGAAAAGAAGGAACAAACAAAACCAGAGCTCCCGCCAACCACCCATTCTCCTTGACCACAGACCCCCTATCCCACGTGACAGAGTTGATGAGTAATGGCCCAAACGTCGCAATCTGGACGAGTCGATCTAATCCGGCCAAAGCGACCATGATGGGAACAATCCCTCCCCAACCACCATTTTTCTCGCGGATCGACTAAGACCGACGCTCTGGCTCCCTTAATCGAACCCCCATTCATCAGGGGTTCTCGCTAGCTGACGCCAGATGGTTTGCTCTGGATTGCTTTCCGTTAGTACAATCCTGTTACGTTCCACACCTCCTACATCCTCCTCCTATCTCCCTCATCCACTCTCCGACACACGAACACACATATTAATAACAATCAGCAACCCCATCCTTGTAAAAAAGGACACCTTCCTCCCCCTCCTCGCAAAAACCACTCCATTACCTATCCATATAGACTTTTTAAAAGAAAAATCAATGAATCTTCTACCACCCTCTCCGACACACACTTACACAAGAGTCAACACGCTTTCCCTACTTTTTTTCTGACCTAAGATGCAAAGCAATGATAATTCACAGTCCCTCTTCTCTCTCTCTCTCTCTCTCTCTCTCTCTCTCTCTCTCTCTCTCTCTCTCT
>NW_004797566.1:265825-266969 GCF_000002075.1 Aplysia californica | reverse complement strand
TATATATATATATACACCCAGACAAACAAACAAACAAACAAACAAACACATAAAAAAGTAGCAAGTGCAATAACAACAACACCATCATCAAAAATAACTAAAACAAAAGCAAGAAAAAAAAGGCACCACCACTAACGATGACAATAACAACAACATCAGTATTTTTTAAAACGCACAAACTGATCCTACACATACAAAAGTATTTCCCCCGATCACCCTCCCACTTTCCCCTAAACAGATTGCTGCTAAACAAGGAACCAATAGCGGACAGTTTTATCATCTCAAGATTTCCCCTATGACTTTGAGTCAGTAAACTTTAAAATTGTGAGGCATCATGGTCGAATCAGGCGCTCGACAAAAAATTATGAAATCAATAAAATCTGCTTATTCTAAATTTCTTCCTGTTTTTAAGGCTCAACTCATAATTGCAATAACGTCTATTTAAAACACATTCATGCGTTCATTTGACTAAAACGTTGATCAAAAGCACCAGAAAAAATGTGAATTTGCAGTTTTTTCAAGGACATTCAAACTTCGGAAGTCACCACACTTGGGCGGCCTTTCTTTTGCTAATTTTATCACTGGCACTAAGCAAACTCTTCCTCGTTTAGTCGTAAATATCACCACTTTTATTCATGACATACTGGTATTTTTGATTCATCTCAAGCAAGACAATTAGGAAAAAAGAAGCTTTCAGATGATACCAAGAACGTCATAGGACCAACAGTTATAATATAAAATGAAGAGCGTCTGAATCTTCCGCGTCGCGACACAAGTACGTCACAAACTTCGCACATATTATTGGGTTTCATTTTTTCTACGAACCACATTTGGGTCGCCGTGATGTCACGAGGAAAAGGCACTTTTAACTTATTTTAAAAGGAGTAGAGGAAAATGGGGAACACTTCCATCAACTCAAGTATGCCCCCAGGGTTTAGTAAAGTATATTAATATTATAACAACAAGGTCAATATTCGGAACACAACCAGCAGTGAGCCCTGACGAAATGTCGTTTCGCCACGCGCTGGAATCAGGCAACGCACAGGAAGCAGGAGATTAACTTTTGGACATATGGATTTGCTGGTTTCATCTTAAAAATTGATTATTCGTATTGCAATATATTTGGGATTTAAGAAGTTGGGGG
>NW_004797566.1:264221-265725 GCF_000002075.1 Aplysia californica | reverse complement strand
GGGGGGGGGGGGGGGGGCAGAGGGGGTTCACCTGGATTAAGGGGTAAGACAAGCGAGAAAATGGCGACCCAAAGATTGGTGACTTCTAAAGATTGAAAGTCCTTGGAAACTGCAAATTTACATTTTTATTTTTTGCCTTGAACCAAGCCTTTAAAAAATAAAATTCACAAAGAAATATATTTGTAAAAAGGTGCAGAGCCTACAAAAATTAATCAGTGAAATTTGCCGAAAAGGCGGAAAATTTGCCAGTTTCTTTGAATACATTATTTTCAACAGCTCCTGATTTCACCTCGGTGCCTCACAAAAATGTTTCTATTTTCGCCTGAATAGCTTTCCACAGTATCGTAAAAACAAAAAGATCTTATTCTTGAGTTGTTTTAGATATTCGATTTTCTCAATATTTTTCCTAATACTGTCGGTTGTTGGCTTTAGGTGACAATATCCCCATTAAATTTGTTGTCTTGAGAAAAATGATTTTTTATTGCAGAGTGTGACTAGTAGCTTTTCAATATTACGGCGTCGGTAGCCTCGTTGTTAGGCTAACGGACTCGTAATAGTTATTTCTGAGGTTTGGCCAAAATGAATGTGGTCACTTTTAGGCATCAGCGGGCGACATAGTTCATGATGAATAGGAATTTACTGTGTTGAGACAAATATACATGTTTCGCAAGGAACAGATTAGAACGAGAGAAAATCGACCAAAAAGTAGAAAAACCAACCCATATCTTAATCCTGGCCTCATGAGTTGAAAAGACAAAGATCTTCCCTCTGCCATCCCACTTTAAAAAATGATCTGACTCTGTGAAGTTGCATTGCCATCTGAATCTCGGCTGGAAAGTTATACCCTGTCAAAGAAGCAGGAAAGACAAAACGTGTTCACAACCATAAGGACAAATCGTTTTTAAATTTTACCGGGGCAGTCACGACAAACTTTTTTGAGAGCGTATTTATCAGTCCGTAAGCTGTAAAAAAAACCCATCAACAAAACATGGAGTATCGACACAACGATCAATGCCACTAAGACGAGGTAATCGTTTAGAACTCTCACTGTTCCCTCGTTCTGTGAAAGTTAGGACACCTTTAAGAAGACCTATGGTGCCACACCCGCCCACTTCAACCCCATTCTTCCCATGATTCCTTTCACGGTTGCACCGGAAACTGTTTTCCGGCAAATGTCAGAGGTTGTAAGGAAGGCTTCCTGTGAGTCTACACGGTTTTATTCCGGTGTGGGTAGTTGGGGATGGAGGAAGTGTCACCTCGTGGTCAGTAGTTCAAGGTCGTTTTCTCAGAGTAGGCGATGAGAAGGTCAGAAGGAGGATGGAAGTAAAAAGGGGAAGGGGACGTATTGGGATGTAGAAACAGACGGAGGATAGACATGACGAGGAGACAGGGGGGTGGGGGGTATTGGGGGACAACACAAAATCAAGTGAAGAAGGGGAGCGAGCAAAAGAGTTGACCAAAAAAATATAGTCAGATCTGAAAAGGGAGGAAGGGGGGAAGGGGG
>NW_004797566.1:261901-263033 GCF_000002075.1 Aplysia californica | reverse complement strand
GAGAGAGAGAGAGAGAGAGAGAGAGAGAGAGAGAGAGAGAGAGATCGGGGAGAATGAGAAAGTCGAGATTTAAAAGATTGAAATACAATGATGACGGACAAACAGACAGACAGTCATACTTATTATAGAAGGAGATAGAAAGAGAATGCGGAGGAAGGAAAGGGAAAGAGGAATAGAGCAAGAGAGGGAGAGAGATGAAGAGGAAAGGAGGAACAGAGAGAGAAAGAACGACAGAAAGAGGCAGAGAGAGGGAAAGAGGGATATACAGAGTGAGTGAGAAGGAGAAAGAAACAAAAAGAAAGAGAAAGAAAGAAAGAGAGAGAAAAAAAGAGAGAGAGAGCAAGTGAAAGAGAAAGAAAGAGAAAGCTACTGAAAGACAGCCAAAAACTAACAAAGAATAGATGACATAAAAAAAGAGAAAATAGGAAGTTCACTTCAGTGCATCTAAAACATTCTTACTGTCAGATTGTATTTTTTGCCTGCCACCAGTGGCAGGCAAAAAAAATCAAACAAAACCTAACAACTGCCCTGCCTTCTCACGCTGATGTCTATAACACTCTATCAGTTATCGATCCTTATCTCCACCTCATGCTCGCGAAAAAAACTCTCACGTTGAGATATGTTTTTGGTTTTCTTTTGTTTTGTTTTGTTTGTTTTTTTTTAAAATAGAAAGACACACAAAAAATTCAAGGAAAGGTAACAAGGAAAAAAAACAACTGAAGAAAAATATCTTTAATAAGCCGCAAAATCAATTGCATCCTCAACTTTTCCTCGCTCTGAACAGAAAATTCTGGAGACGGACAGTCTAAATTGGTTGTTCTCACCCAAGGGCGAGGATTAGGATTTTTTTTAAAGTTTCTGTTATATTTCGTTATCATTTTGAAAGTAAATCATAGTTGTTAAAAAAATTCATGAATTTTTACGGCGTTTTTGAGCTAATGGATTTTACCTTATTATCTTCTAATCTGGAGGAAAAAAGGTGCCTTGGGGTATTGTAATATTTTGCTTTCGGTCTTACATAAATATTATGTAAGACCGAAAATATAATCTCTAATCTCTCTCTCTCTCTCTCTCTCTCTCTCTCTCTCTCTCTCTCTCTCTCTCTCTCTCTCTCTCTCTCTCTCCCTCAAGC
>NW_004797566.1:258275-259753 GCF_000002075.1 Aplysia californica | reverse complement strand
TCATCATCATCTTCATCATCATCATCATCATCATCATCATCATCATCATCATCATCATCATCATCATCATCATCATCATCATCAGTCTCTTTTCACCAGAGCTTAAGTATAGGCCATCATTAAGAGCTCTCTGTGTTCCTCTATCCCGGGGCATTGTCTCCACCAGTGTCCATCTAAATCAAGAACAAATCTAAGTCTCTCATCCAAGTGAACTTCAAGGATTTCCTTTCTTTCTTTTTTCCGCATGGATTCCATTTTAAGGCTTGGGGATAACATGCGTTTGTTGTTGTTGTTGGGTTTTTTTGGGGTTTTTTTTTGTTTTTTTTTGGGGGGGGGGGTTTCGTGGTATGTCCAATTCACTTCCTTTCTATTTTTTCTAATTTCTGGACTATCGATCTGCAATTAAATCTAATATTTATTGATCCGATAGTTGAAGATATTTTTCAGTGTTAGGCAAAAAATGATTATGAATTTTTAAAAGCAACAGTTCACAAATACATGTAGCTTTTTATATGTTTTCTTTAAGTCTTTCATGTTTCTAATCCATCTTTTGAAATGTTTTGGGAAAATTTTTGTCTTGGTTTTTCTTTACAAAAATTCCTGATTGCCGTAGATCTACGCTGCGTGAAAGCACCTCCTACCTTGCCTATTCTTGTCTTTACGTACAGGTCTGTTCCTCCAACCCCTTCTATACTGCATCCAACGTAAGTAAAGGAATTAGCTAATTCTAATATTATTCCGTCGATGTTGATCTGATCATTGATTTGTAGTGTTGGTCATTAATATCTTGGTCTTATCTAGATGCACTTCGCTATTACGTACAACAAAAAGCATGCTAGGATCCTGAAATATCGGTAGCATTATTGCTCGTGCCCCATGATTCGATCAAAATTCAGAGTGAGGAGGCTGAAACCTGAGTGAAAACCTGCCTCGAATAACAACATTAGCAGACTTTTATATGGTGTCTTACTTGTTTGCCATATCCTAAACAAACAAAAAACAAGAGATTAACTAACGTAGACTTTCATAGACTTAGTTCAGAAACTAGATACACAATCTGTGAAACCAATAATGGAGTATCTAAGACGAAAAATAATAGAATTAAGTCTGTCCATCCATTTTCGATTCATAGATTAATCATGAAATGATCCTAAACAAACAAGAGATTAACTACCGTAGACTTTCATAGACTTAATTCAGAGATTATCGACAAATCTGTGTTATCAATAACAGTGTATCTAGACGAAAAATAAAAGAATTAAGTCTGTCCATTTATGTTTGATTCATAGATTAATCATGGATAATAACTCGGACGTCACAGGTTCCTTGCCCTTTCCACAAGCGCACTTGAGTTGTTCGTCTGTGGCTCTGGTGGTAATTAGGTCATTGCCCTGGATAAGCGCATATCAGGGGGAAGGAGAAAAGACAGAGATGAATAGATACATAGACAAACAGAGAGAGAGGGAGGATTGGGGGGG
>NW_004797566.1:256446-257863 GCF_000002075.1 Aplysia californica | reverse complement strand
GAGAGAGAGAGAGAGAGAGAGAGATAGATAGATAGATAGAGAGAGAGAGATAGATAGATAGATAGAGAGAGAGAGAGAGAGAGAGAGAGAGAGAGAGAGAGAGAGTAAGGGAAGGAGGGAAAGAAAGGGTGATCCTCATTCCCACGTAACCCAACCCTACCCCCTGCCACTGTTCCCAATCATCTTTAGCCGTGAAGTGACATCACCGTATAATATTATGGTTACAAGAATTATCTAGCACCCTCAGTGAAACAATGAGCTCTGAAAGCACTCTCCTTGTGCGAAATTATAAGAACTTGTTTAGCTTTTACGACCTTTCAACACTGTAAACAGGTTGTTTTAGAGTCTGTTCCTCTGAATATAAAGTCGACTTTTTATAGGGCCAAATCAAAGGCAAAAGTTGCAACGTTTTGTTAATTGCAACATTTTGTCAACAAAACATAAACATACTTTTCAGTTTGTGTAAATTAAAACATGTCTTTAAAAAAACAAAACCCAAACAAAATCCACTTCCCCCTCCCTCGCCCCTCCTCCAGCGCCTAAATTGTGTGACAGTTTTTTTCTTCTGATATCGTACATGTGATAAGCTAGTAAAAAGTGACTTTCAGATGTTGCCATTTTTCTGGTTAACAAAGGTTGGGTCCTGTTGTAGGTGATGGCCTTGCAAAAAAACCAAAACAAATTGATTAAAATTTAGAAAACTATAAAATTTCTAAATACTCTTAATTGTATTGAAGATACTTTTAAAAAATGATAACACATAATAACATTGTATACTAAAATATTATGGACAAATTAAAGAATTTTCAGAAACGCTTTCCCGTATGCTTGCACCATGAAGAGGCAAGGGCCTTTCCCTTTGAAATGGCAATTGGCTGAACAGAAAAATTATGCCACGAAAAAAAAAAGACTTTGTTATAGTGGAATAGCACAGGGGAAAAACAGGCTTAGCCATAAACTGAAAATCGTGAAGGTTTTTTGAACTGTATTTCTGTTCAACTCTTGGTTGAATATTGTTCTGTGATTTCCCATTCAACAAACATTGCAATAAAGCACCAATCAAACACGTATGAAGTAATGAGTAAACAAACTTTTATAATTGACACCCTTACAATTTCCAGCTTGTGGCTATGCCCGTTTCTCCAGGGTGCTTTTCAACTATGTTCATCGACGGACAGTCTTTCTGCCCGGCCTTCCTTGACATCGCCTCCTAATTCAACAGCCTGAAGCATCATGACGGAAACATTCGCTTCCGTTGGTGTTGTGATAATGTTAAGGACTGCATGACTGTAATTTTCTTGTATAACGATTTTGTACCACTTCCTTGTAGTGTCCCTTCGTAAAGTCGTTACTGCAAGAGTTTTCTCTGTTCTACGTATATATAGGTATATATATATACATATATACATATATATGC
>NW_004797566.1:253802-256346 GCF_000002075.1 Aplysia californica | reverse complement strand
ATATATTATATCTTTTAGATCAATACTGTTTCTGTTGAAATCGAGTCTGTGAAAGAAGAAAGAGGACAAACTTCTTATTCATAATTTGGTAAATTCGACCTTCTTGGAATGATTAATCTACAAGAATTCAACTGAATTTTCAGCCGGACGCCCCTTCAGACTCCGCCCACAACAACATTCCCGGAAGCGAACCAACTGGAAAAGCCATGAACATATCTACAACAAAGGGAATTATAGAGCAACACCTGTGCTACAATTGAAACAAAGACAAAAACAAAAACAACAGAAAAAAAAGGGGGTGGGGGGGATTATAAAACAAAACCCCAATAAAGAGAAAGAAAACAAACGGAATGTATAGGATATAATCCATAAGAAACATAATGAGGTAGAATCCCACAGTTAGCTGACTCTCCACGTTTGGCTTTTGTCAGACCATTAGCCCCTGCTGCGGGCCTACAAAGACACGATCGACCAAGCATCAGAACCACCTACCCCCCCTGTGAGAGAAAGGAAACCAGGGCCTAGATCACTGCCTCGTGAGCTGCCCGGCCACAGCAATCAGGACACGGCAGTTATGGACAGGGGAAGATCTGGAGTGTCTCACGAGATAAGAGAAGAATGCTGTGGTCACAAGGAGAACCAAATCTCAAGGTCACAGATAGGCGCGATAGAAAGAAAACAACCGCAATATTGTCCTTGAAAACCCGTCGCCACTCAACAACAACGAAAGCAGCAGCAGCCACAACAACAATATCACCACCACCACCACCATTACCAACAACAATAACAACAACAACAACAACAACAACAACAACAACAACAACAATAACAACAGCAAAAACAGAAAACATCAACGACAACAACAACAGCAGCAACAACGACTAAGCGGATTGTCCAAGTTAAAACCAACAACAATCAGCATGTCGCTAATGCCTTAGTTGGAATCCCCGCCCTCGTCAAAGCAGACTTTTCTGTAGTAGTCGTAAACATCATCCAAAGATTGCGATGACCGCAGACTGTGCTGAAATTGGTAAATCTTGCGCAAACTTGTTGCTTCCTGGGGGAGTCATTATCACCTTCCAGAATGGTCTCCCTTAAGGATATGGTCACACGCCGGGGATATTTGTAGAGCGTCAACGTATTTCGATCAACCAATCTTCAAACTCATTTTACCCCTTAGGGGATAGCCCCAACTCAAGAGACGTAGCGCAGATCGACAAAATATTTCCATCTCAGTACAGCGTTTGGATCTCAATCATTTTTTAAAGTGTTATCGTTCAATGTAGAAGTTTGCCAGAAAAATACTGTTAGCCTACTTTTTCTAAAGAATTGCCTTATATTCTGACCCCCGCCCACCCATCCTTTTTTGCACTACTCATCTCACAGCCCATCTCCTTCACACTCTTTCCTCACGCATTGCCCTTTCTGCCACCTTTTAATCTCTGCCAATCCTTTAGCAGCTTGCGAAATCAAGTAATAAACGTGATTATTTTGATGATGATGGTAATAAAACGCGCCAATTGATAACACGATTTAGTCAATTAAGAATGAAGGCAGTATCGTCTTTGGACGTTGACCTATGTGTCTTATAATTACAGAAGTAGAAAAGAAAAATAAAACGTCTTCTCTGCATGCCTGACGAGCGTGGTCCTTTCTAAAATACGACTCTGCCTATCAGTTTCACATTCTACTCTCCCCCGCTTGAGCTTACAGCCAATCTTAATAAATTACCTGCCAAATGTTTAGATGTCAGAAGCCCACAATCAATGTTTTTATTTGGTAGATTGCAGTTAGTTTTCTTAATCCATGATTTCCCTTGTATGTACTCGATAAACATTTTTTGTAAATGTTTTTTTATGGATGTTTTTTTTTCAGACAGAAAAGGAAAAAAAAATGGGGGAAAAAGGAGAAAAAAAAAGAAAAGAACAGAAAACTAGCTGAATTGCACATCTTAAGTTAGTATTCTGTGCGAATGAAACTGGTTTTTGGGGTGGTTTAAAAAAAAATTAAATCTCTTTCCTGAAACGAAAGAAACCTTTCTGCACCTGGACCAGATGAGGAGCAACTTGCCAAAAAAACGACGTCGTTTTTCTTCCTCCCGTTGATGTCATTTTTCATAATAATGCCTCCCTCAACCCCCGACTCACAACAAAAAACCGCTCCTTCTGGGGGGTTATTGAATTATTGTCTCGGAGAGACGAGCCGACCTGTGTGTCAACATTGGCGCGGGTACCCGGGACATGCGGCGGGGTCTCTGTCTCATAGAGCACGTGGATCTGCTGGAATTGAGGACGGCTGGTGGATGGCACGGCGGAGTCTGTCTGTTTCCGGCTCTGGCTAGTCAATCGGCACGTTGGGTATGTGTTGATGACGTCAAAGGGGTGACTGTAGGAGTTCTTAGATGTTAGTAAAATACTGGAACCTGGTAGGTTTTTTGTATTGTTTCTGCTATAATTTAATTTATCTTTTTTTTAAAGTTATGGGCGTCATGATAGATCGGCATGTCACATTAACATTACGTACGCGCGTATACCTACATACAAG
>NW_004797566.1:252454-253685 GCF_000002075.1 Aplysia californica | reverse complement strand
TTTGTGAGTATGTGTGTGTGTGTGTGTGTGTGTGATCATAAGTGTGTGTGTGCGTGTATGTGTGTGAATTGTCTTTTACAATGTAGATGTCCACAAAATTTGGATCATTTATTATGAGCAGGGCGTCAACCCCGTTTATTAAGGCCGACTCAATTGAAAGGGATACAACTTTGCGGCAGAAAAACCGACATACGTGATAAACATTCAACCGGCTAGGGAATCGAATTCAGGTTTCTTGCGCGTGCGCCCAAAAGCAAATATGTGTCTGTTTGTCATTTAGTTTTAGTTGAGGTTTTGCGACATTCGCAAATGCATAAGGTCATATGAGCGCCAGAAGATTAGAGGTGTTACAAGGGAGTAACAAACTTAAAAAAGGAAGAAGAGGAGATAGTGACAAAAGAAGAAGCAAACCACACAAGAGCACCCGCAAAACACCCACGTGACTGTGTCCGTGTCTGTGTCTGTGTCTGTGTCTGTGTCTGTGTCTGTCTGTATCTGTGTCTGTCTATGTCTATGTTATAATTTGCATATATACATGTATGTGTCTTTGTGTATGTCTGTGCCTCTGTCTGTGTATATGTCTATGTCTGTGTCGATATAATATGTGACTGTGTCTGTGTACGCGTGTACGTGTGTATTTCTGGATTTATAAAAATGCACATGAGCGTGTGAGGAGTGAAAGTTGAGTTCTTGGCTGAGTTGAATTGGATGTGGGTGGGAGGCATGAGGGGGATGGGGGGAGGGGGCAGTGGGAGGTTGGACGGGGTGAGGGTGCGGTTTGTACAATAGGGTGAGCGGATAATTTGATACCAAAACCCGTCCTGACACTTAAATGACTTGTCGTCTGGGCTTAAATTCTAAACCAATTTTGACGACAAAAAAATTCTTTTTAGATGGCATTGCTTTCACGATAACTAAGTTAGATTATTTTCTCTGCTTCTTTTTATCAGATATTCTGGTCTTATTCAGGTCTCTCCTATACAGCCAAGGCCGAATAAAATCGTTGCAGGGCGGATTGTGTTTTATTATTGTAGAGACAGAAGAAAAGTGGAATAAACACCTTGAATATTGAATTACAATTCTTTTACGTGGAATTCGGAAGTATAGGCATTCTGTGATAGGCTGCTGAAGATTTAAACAGGATGAGAAGCAGGTGGGCTTAGGAGAGAATGGACATTCCTGAGAGGGAGAGAGAGAGAGAGAGAGAGAGAGAGAGAGAGAGAGAGAGAAA
>NW_004797566.1:248197-249387 GCF_000002075.1 Aplysia californica | reverse complement strand
AGAAGTTAAAACAAACAGCAACAATCTTAAATTACGGGGTTTTTTTGTTTGCTTGTTTGGTGTTTTTGTTGTTTGTTTGTTTTCTAGATGTGTCTTACTTACACAGGGATGATTTCCAATTTCGAATATGATAGACTTGAAAAGACTTTGTGGCGATTATGCCATCTTTGTTCATAAATTATAATCATATAGATCTAGCTGAAAACAATCACGTTTGTTTTTGAGCCGACTGAGAAGGGTGATCGGCGGCCGACCCCATCTGTAGTGGGCACTCCGTATTACAGTTGCAAGTCGGAGAGCCGTATCAAAAGGTCTCAAACGCCACAACATGTGGCCGTCATCTGCATACCCAGCCGCAGTATCTGAGAAACAACAGCTGTGGCCAGGCCAGGATTAGGTATTGTCAACGGACTCTGCAGTCTGGTATCGAATATTTGGGTCTCATCGTGATAAAACCTGGCGCTCGTCAAAATAATGAAATGGTGGGGAAAACAGAAAAAATTTTAATCCGAGAAGTTGAGAATTGTTAGAGATTAATTTGGTTGTTTGGTTGTTTGTTTGTTTGTTTTTTGTGTTTGTTTGTTTGTTTGGTTTTTTCTTTTCTGCTTTTTTTTTCGGCGGGTGGGGGGGGGTATCCGATATTTCGTGAATTTTACTTTAAAAAACAACGAAAGTGAAATGCACAAATTCGTAAATCAGCAATTTCCTAGGACGCTGCAGCTTTAGACGTCATCAAACTTAAGAGGCCATTTTCTCACGAATGTCACCTCTGACACAAAGCAACCCCCACCTCATTAAGTTGCAATTGCCTTGAGATATATTTATTGTTACATTTTTTTTCTTACTCAGCTAGATAAATGAACAGGTTTTAACATTATAACCTTAAAACGTTATGTCCAAATATTGACGAACGTCTGATTCCAGCGCGTCGTGGCACGATTTAGCAGTGCTGTCCCGTTAATTTCCAACGGCTGCTTTTGATAATGAGGCAGGTCATGAACCAGATCCAATGACGGGGAAAAAGATCCTAATATAGCTTTGGAGTGGGGTTAGGGATAAGAAGGTGTACAATTTATCTTAGATTAAATTGTTTCTGCCATGAGAGTATTTTCGAGGTGGGGATTACTGTTTTTGTGTGCTCTCTCTCTCTTCTTTCTTTCTCTCTCTCTCTCTCTCTCTCTCTCTCTCTC
>NW_004797566.1:245120-246456 GCF_000002075.1 Aplysia californica | reverse complement strand
ACACACACACACACACACACACGCACACACACACACACACACACATTCACATACACCTACACACACCCACACACAGACACAAGCACAATAATCGACTGTTAAAGCTGTTGCAATTGATGGATATACAAGAAAATAAGTAAAAGTAAACTTTAGCCTTCCTCTCGGAGCTTACATAACCTACAATACACACCCAGCGACTCCACGTGCGCAAAAGACAACTTTACCTGTTTCGGGAAAGTTGAGTAGAAATTATAATATATGCACCAAAACTAACTTAATACTTTTAGTATCATTAAGAGTTATACTCAGAAAAGGACTTTCAATCACTTCTAGATACTGTTGTTACAGAAAATTAACGTAATTGATTATTGTTGAATGGAAAGAAAAAGTATGCATGGTAATATCCAAAACAAGAGACAAATCCTAATTGTAATCTCATTAGCAAAGGTGGAAAGATCATACAAGTCCAACACTTTAAATATATAGGATATATGATAACATCTGATGCCAAATGTTCCACAGAAATAAAACGGAGAATTGCAATAGCTAAGGCTAGTTTCAAGAGAATGAGGCCAATTCTGAAAAATGGAAACATTTTAATGACTACCAAAAATGAAAGTTCTTAAATGCTATGCATGGTCAACCCTTCCACATGGCTGTGAATGCCGGGAAATGACTAAAGACCGTGAAAATGAAATAGAATCTACAGAAATGTGGTTTCTTAGGAAACTGCTGAGAATATCGTGGACAGAAAAACAAATTTAAAAGAGAGAGTGTTTGATGAAACCCAAGTGAGGCGCTCACTGTTAGAAGAAACAATCTGGAAACGACAAAAATAGTTTTGTGAAAGATGGATAGACATAAAGGTCTTGAACATCTAGCTGTCACGGGTACAATTGAAGGCAAACGAGGCGGCGTATCCCCTGAGTAACCTACTTAGGGAACCTAAAGAAATAGGTAACGAGGAAAGATCAATGAAACGTAGCTTTTTTTTGAGCATCCGAGAAAAAGAAATAATGGAGAACCGTGATAGCAAATGACTGTAGAAGATCTGGCACTGGATGACGATGATGATGAGTTTTAAGGTCATACTATAAGTTCTGAATGTTAGAGATGTTCCAAGACTGTAGCTACATTTAAAAAGGAATGAGCTTATTTATGCAAGTGTTTCGATGCTAAAAGGATATAGTTCTGTTATTTTTTTAAGGGAGGTGGGGGGGGGGGGGCTACACCTGAAGGCTTTCTCGCTTATTACTGGACCGAATTTTACCAAATTCCACACATATAACAAGCATAGTAAGGAGTTTTTAAATCCGCAATCAAATTTGAGAAAAAG
>NW_004797566.1:242911-244436 GCF_000002075.1 Aplysia californica | reverse complement strand
CCCCCCCAAACCCTTAAAGCAATTTTGTTATAAGCTCTTGAAAAAAAACAACGTAACAGTCTCGTTTAAATATGTAAGGCATTGTGATGAAATAAAGTAATCAAATAAAAATACTTTTAATGACTTTTTTCTGGCCAGTGGGCATTTCTTTTTTCGAGTTTTCCTTTTTTGACTCAATATCTTTTATATCCTTTCAAAACACGTGTTCAGTATATGTATAATATTTTACTAATAATCGTTGATCATTAGCAAAAACGAATGTACATTTGCAGTTCCCACTCAAGTTTTTAAAATTACCAAACTTTAGCTGCCATTTTATCACTAATTGCACTTCTGATCCCAACCTCATTCAATCACAAATATCTCGACTTCTGTTCAAGATAAACGTTTTTTTTTCATAAAAATCAAGGCAAGTAAACAGGCATTTAAGTTATACCAATAACTTCTTTTTGTTGAAAAATTAACCCATTCTTGATTCTACCTCGTCGTGACATAAATTTCAGATAAGTAATAGTACAAAACACACTGTTGCCGTACGCCTCAAACCATTATGATTAAATTTTGATCAGAAAAGCGAATTCGCTCACTCATTTTACAGTGTTCCAAAACATTACGTCTTCAACCCATGACAAATGAACAGATTGCGCGTACTTAAGAACTCTTATAAATCAATGGTCGGTCTAGGTAGGTACAGTACTCTTTGCGGTTGCTTTTAAGTTAATTTGTATTTGTTATTTTTTGTTGTTATTTTTGTTATTTATTCAAGTGTGTCTGTGTCTTGTCTGTGTCGTGTCTGTGGGGGGGTGTGTGAAAGAGGATTAAATGAAGTTAGCTGAAAAGATGATGAAAGCGGAATCGGGGCGAGAACGATGAATCATAAAAAAACAAACATGATTCATGGTTACGGGTCAGGAGATGATAATGCGATAAAACTAGTTCTGCTAGCAGTGCGGTAATAGAAGTTGACCTTACTCCCACCATGTGAAACCAGCGTCAATATAGTTCTCATAAAAACACACCAGACCAACCCAAATCCATTTGATCTGTCAATGGCTGGCTTCATCAGTTCCCTCTCTAGTTTATTTTAACAGTGGAGGCTTCATTTATTGCACGGAATTTTGCTTCACTTTATCATCGAGCACGCGCCATCTTTGATAAGCCAGCAAATATAACTCCATTATTTCCCCTAAAACGTCAATATCGATAAGAGGAATGCAATTTATTTCACATCGTGCAGAAGAAATTTGATTTGTGGACAGGAAAATGGACGTCATTTTAAAGCAAGAGTTTAAAAAAAACAACAAACAAACAAACAAAACAATAATAAAAAGCAAAAACAAAACAAAAACCAAAGGCGATTTGTGGTGATCTGAGAAAATAATAATATTTGACAATTCCTGACCCAAATGAGGCTTTGTGCTCCCTATTTAGATGGCGTCAATTCGTGTGAGTTTTATCTCAGTAAAACAACATAAGACAAGACAGATCCAACTAAATAAAAGTGTAATATACACACATATATATA
>NW_004797566.1:239296-241707 GCF_000002075.1 Aplysia californica | reverse complement strand
GAGAGAGAGAGAGAGAGAGAGAGAGAGAGAGAGAGAGAGAAAGCGAGATGGAAAGAACGAACATTGTTTAATGAACCTGTGTTTTGAGGTCTACAGTGAAATAGATAGGGCATTATGCCCTTGAGCCACCGTCTCTATTTAAGAGTTCCAAGTATATCTTATGAAAGGATTAAAAGGTTTACGTCAGCAGAATAATAGTATAGGTGGATGGAGGTCCTATTTCTGCATCAAAGACCTTTGAGGTTGACATGTAGTGACCCACCATTTATTAATTAAATGTCAATGTTGTCAGTTGGTCTGTAAATCAATTAATCTGTAAATCACTTAATGTTTTCAGTCCAAAGCATTCTTTGCCTTTATACTAACCAAGTATCGTGTCACTTGCCCGTAATATATACTAAAACCAAAGCAAATATGAGACATGTTGGTGAAATCAGTTGCTTCCAAAAAAACAAACAAAAAAATGAAATCAAAGAAACTGACATTTTCCCGTTCGTGTGGCTCAACCCCTTATAGGTCCATACACATTTCTCAGTAAATTTTACCTTTAAAAAAAGCTATGGGTAAAGACACCAAAAAACGTAAACTTGCTGTTTCCAAAGAGTCTGAAGCTTTGAAAGTCACCAAACTGTTATGACCATTTCCTCTCATATTTTACCCATGAAACTAATACATTACTTCCTTTAATCGCAAATACCTCAACTTTTATTCAAGATGGATGAGTATTCCTTTTTTCATAAAAATAAAACAAGACGAATGAACAAACTTTACGACGATACCAATAACTCTACATGCCCAAAAATTGACCAGCGTTTGATTCTACCTCGTCGTGACACAAATGGAGAAAGATATCCTATTGGGCAGATGTAATATCGTCAGCAGCCTGTTCTGCGGTTCCAATCCTAGTGAGCATATAATTATTTCAGGAGACAGGAACAAAAAAAAAGAAAAAAATATCCCAACTATTTCATTCTTTCTTTTTTACAGTTGCACCTATATTGCGTATCCCCCCTCTCTCTCTCTCTCTCTCTCTCTCTCTCTCTCTCTCTGCATCTCTCTCCATATCTCTCTGTTGGTTGATTCGTCTTCTTTATTCATATAATGCTTTTCAACAGATATAATTCAATTTTGACAAATTATTTTTGTAGCACGTGCAACTGTTATCGCGTAATATTTCAATAATTTGAGCTTTGCATTTCTGAACAGGTGGCAGGCGATAAGTATTTCCTTCAGCAGCACTTTGCCAAAATAATTTCTACGAGTAAAGAGCAGGGAGGAAATAGGGCAAAAAGACAAAGAATATGCTTACAAAAGTAAAAAGAAAAACAAAAACAACTACAACAACAACAAACAGACACACAAGCACACAAGCACACAAACACACACACACACACACACACACACACACACACATACACGCATAGAGTAATTAAGAAATCAGATTCGTATAATATTCTATGAACGTCTGATACACTGACGTCTATGGAAAAGCCTTTAGGGTGCTTTACTGGCGCACGAGGAGTACCTGAGCTCAATTCCCGAGTGGGGCGTATTTTAAGCCACACTGTCAACTACTTGGGACATTGTATTATTTCTCTACGCCGGAGTTGGGCCCGACAGGATGGGCCGACGTACGCCTTCTAAATTATGATCAGAATAGTGACGACTGAAGCGAAAAACACCTACACCAGCGAGCAAACCCTCCCCTCCCCTCCCCCCCAAACCACACACACACATTCACACATTCCCTCCTCCACCCTCCGACCCCTTTCCCTGAAAAAAGGTATACAAAAAGAACGACAGCAACAACCCCCCCCCCCCAGAATAAGTCGGATTTTCATCGCAGCAGCATCGTGTGTGCCAAAAATGTGAAAGAGCAAGAACAAGGTAATAATTCCACCCACTGTTTGTAATCTGTTAAGGGCGAATTGTGGGAGCATAAATTCTTAGATTGCAGCATAAAATTACTGTCTTTTAAATAGATCGAACGAAGAAAAGTGATGAGAATTTTCTTTGAGCTAAAATATCAGGAGAAAACAAAAATGTTTACGGCTGCTTCTGCCTCATAAGAGATTACAATTCATAATTATGTTTGATTCCAATTTGTCTACTGTTATCCCTGACCTCGTCTGTAATGTCTCGAGAACTGCTTTTATAAGTTTATCCTCTCACGTGTATCTCTACTTTCTCTTTCTTCCTTCTCTCGAGTTATCTGTTTACGGTCTCCTTTCACTTTTATCTTTCCTCTCTGTCTACCTCACGTTGTATATGTGTGTCTCTGGATTTGTCTGTCTGTCTATCTATATGTCTGTCTGTCTGTCTCTTTCTCTCTCTTTGTTTCTCTTTCTCTCTCTCTCTCTCTTTCTTTCTTTCTTTCTTTCTCTCTCTCTCTCTCTCTCTCTCTCTCTCTC
>NW_004797566.1:236349-238077 GCF_000002075.1 Aplysia californica | reverse complement strand
GTAGTAGTAGTAGTAGTAGTAGTAGTAGTAGTAGTAGTAGTAGTAGTAGTAGTTGTAGTATTCATTCTTATTTCTCTCTTTTTCAAATTAGTTTCTAAATCGATGAAGACCTTTTCTGAAGGTGTGCAGTTAGATCTAGCTTGCTGGAGAAGCAAAAGTGGGAGGGAATTTGACACTGGACCCACCAACCGTCTTAACCGCTGTAAGGGAAAATTTGAGAAAGAATAGGGCGGATAGCGGTTCACACACTCTAGGGAGACTGAAGGAGAAGGGGATCCAAAGAGGAGAGGGGAAACACAGCCATCTGTGCAGACCTGTCTGACGGATCTCCAACCAGATCATGATGGAGACTATAAGTAGACAGTCTCTGGAATGGAACCTGAAGAGGGGGGAGAGCAGAGATGGATATGTTCCGACTGCAGTGACCCCAACACAGTGGACAAGTAATGACAAGTAAGTAAGTAGTAGAAGGAGGAGTCTGTTTCCCTTTCTGATCTCTCTCTCTCACTCTCTCCCTCTCTCTCTCTCTCTTTCTGTATCTCTTTGCACCCTTTTCTGTGTCTCTCTCGAAAGAAGAAAACAAAACAAAACACTCCCCCCCCCTCATAAATATTGCTTCTAGTTGAAGTAGTTTGGTCCTCTATCATTATTCTATTCCATAAGTAGAACGTAACGAGATCGCTCACTGTTTTCACCCAGTCCCATCAAGAAGAAAATCTTTCAATGCCTTCCGCGGTCTTGTATTTGGATTCCATCTCCCTAATTGAATCTTTCTTCCGCCTGGTTTCTGAACACATGATCGAAAAGGTTGGATGTTTTCAATGTTTGCTTAAAAAAAAATATGTGTGTGTGTGCTGAGGGGGGGGGGGGAGCGGTGGAGAATGACAAGGGGGTTGGGCGTAAACACACGAAGATGATTGGTCAACATCATTCAAAATCAGGACCAAAGGGGAACGAAACAATACCAGAAGGAGGTTATTGAACCAATACCAGTAAGGAACGGAACGATACCAGTCGGATATGGAACCAATACCAGTATCCCATGGACAGCTAGAAAAACAAATGAAGAAGTCTTGGTTGAAGCAAATTGCAGACGGCAGCTTATGACGAATATACGAAGGCGACAGGCAAAGTTCGTTGTACACACAATGCGGAAAGACGCGTAAGTTTAATGGAAAGAGAGGCAGGGGCAGATAGAGGAAAAATATACTGTACAGATTGACAACATGGCTGGGAACAGCAAGAACGACAGACACCATCGCTGCAACGCAAGACTGAGTGAAGAGGAAGTCCATGATCCTTCACGCCTGTTGACAAGGAATCGGATGACTAACTGACCAGGAAAGGAATGGAACGATGCCTGTGGTATATAGACCCAGTACCAGTTTGGAACAGAACTTCAAAGCCTGTGAGTTTAGCTCATAATATGCTAACATGATGATAATGATAATAATAATAATAATAATAATAATAACAGTTTTAATAAATAATAATAATTCATGCAGCAGTTTTTTTTCATTAAGGAAAGTGCTCAATATTCTTTACAATACAAAAATAAAGGACATAGTTACAATGGTGATCTCTTCTCTCTCTCAGTCTCTCTCGATTTTTAGATGCATAAATACAATGAAATAGCGGTGATAACCAGACACATTAGGTTAAATCTGACTGGTTACAAGTTTGAATATTTAGATAAATAGGTTTCTATTATTATTATTATGAATATTA
>NW_004797566.1:233672-235758 GCF_000002075.1 Aplysia californica | reverse complement strand
AGAGAGAGAGAGAGAGAGAGAGAGAGAGAGAGAGAGAGAGAGAGAGAGAGAAAGAGAGAAAGAGAGAAAGAGAGAGGGAGACAGACATACAGACACACACACACACACAGACAGACACACAGACAGACACACAGACAGACAGACAGTCAGACATATATAGGCATGCTCACAGATTGAAAGAGGCGGACTGACAGAGAGGTATAGACATGGGGATGTGGTGAGAGTGTGACGGGAGAAGGGGATTTGTTGCTTTCAACCCGCTCTAGGAGTTAAATAAACTTGGCCCCACAAGCTGAGCAGAGAAAAAGTCAAGGACTTGACCTATCACGAGCCCTGCTGGGATATTGTTGGCAACAAGACAACAACAACGTCTCTGGGATCCATGCCCCCTTCCCCCCCCCTCCCTTGAGAAATAAGGTATCTGTATTTAGACTCATTTAACTATCATAACTAGTCAAAGTTTATGTTAATCTATTTACTTCAGGTCAATCAAAACACCAGCTCTGCTGTTTTCTGTATGAATCAAAGATAGAGGAAAATTAATATCCCAAACAACACATTTTAATATACTTTTCAGGAGTCTGAGCTTTATAAGAAACGGGCTGATCGTGGAAGATAAAGAAGTTGAGTTGAACGTTCTTGAATGCTTATATGTGTCGCAACGCGGTGAAATCAGGCGCTCGTCGTTTTGGAGGCATATGGTGTTATTGGTATAATCGTATAGCCTGTTTATTTGCCTTCCTTTCTAAAAAAAATATTAATCTACCTTGAATAGAGATCGAGATATTTGGATTGAAAGAAAGTGGTTGGGGGGGAGGTCAGCCTATGCCAATTATAAAAACTCAAGATAAGGTCCGCAAATGCTGGTTGACCTGAAAAGATGAATTGTCCCTGAAAACTGTATATTTCGATTTTTGCACTTATTATCAACGATTTTCAGTGAAATTCAAGGAGTAGTAGGTTTTTGGATGAGCATAGAGGTGTGAAGTCTAAATCAAAATCAAAGTAAAAAATCATCAAGAATTGCCCGAAGTTCAGAGCAATGCTGGTTTCTTTTATTTCATTATTTGGACGAGTGCCTCATTTCACCACGTGGCACTATTATCCCAGATCATGATTTATGTACACAATTATTCGTGTTATGCCAAATTTATTTCCTCTTATCATGAAACGTACTGCATAGAAAGTACCATAAGGATAAGAATATTTGTAATTAACTGAAAGAGGACGCAGTAAGATGAGGATCCCTATCCCCTTACAGTAAAATAAGGATTCTGAATGAGAGACTTATAGTATAGCTAAATGTAACTTTGAACGCCGAGATATAGTAACCTGATGGGTATATTTTATTTCTTTATGTGTCCATTAGTTTGAATTGTGGATCTGAGCTGCATCTTTCCTGTATGCTGTAACCACTGCCCCCCTCCCCTCCTTTTTCCGAAACAAAGAGAAAAAATACTTGATGTTATAGGAGGTAATTGAGTTCCTGGGTAAAGTGGGGAGAGGGTGGAGGTGGCGAGCTAACAACCTTTTTTCCAAAGGATAATTAATTATTACCTTGGTAAAAAAGCAATGACTATCAGTTTAAAAGACGCAACCACCAATAACGCTGCTAGTCTCACAGAATTGCTAGAATAATGGGGTTTTTTTAGTGTTGAAAGGGGAGATAAAAACGAGGTGTCAAATAATAATATATTAACCCGGTTGGATATCAACCGACTTTGTGTAACTCAACATATTGGAGATGGGGGGAAGGGGGGGGGGTGTTGGGGAAGGGAGAGGAAAATGTTTTATGGCTGGTCTAGGGGCAAAAAGGGAGCACTGACCCGTTCCAGCTAGTATGACTTGCAAAGTGGTGTTTTATTTCCTCAGGGAGAAAGTAACATACGTACGTGAGCACTCTAAAATATTAGACAGACTATAAACCATGCGATGATACGGTTCTGCCTGCTCAGATATCTTTCTTTGAGTATGATATATAGCTATTTGATAGTATCATGTCGACTGTCAAGGACGATAGTCACAACAGTTAAGTAAAATAAACAAACAAACTAACAAAGTTTACAAAAGTAGTAACTCACACACA
>NW_004797566.1:211085-231085 GCF_000002075.1 Aplysia californica | reverse complement strand
TACAAAGTTCTATTTCACATTTTTGGCCATTTTGAGGCATTAATACCATGGCATCGTGGCGTCGGTAGCCTAGTGGTTAGGCTACCGGACTGGTAATCGTGAGATTGCGGGTTCGAGGGTTCGAGCCTCAGCTCGGTCCGACGTTGTGTCTTTGGGAAAGGCACTTAAAACGAACTTCCCACTTGGCTCCGTCCTATCGGAGACGGATGTCAAACTAGGAGGTCCCGCCTCTTAAATAACCTAATAGTGTTGATAGGGGCGTTAAACTCATACCATTTCACCATTTTTTCCATGGGATCAGAAGCACTATCCCGATTAAGGGCTGGTGGGGCACCTAGAAATGGTGTTTTGTTCTCAAACTGTGCAAATTTGGGTTATTACATATTATAGTACTTGGAAATTTGCCTAGCAATATCCAGAAACGTATGTAGGCCTTGTTACACCCTAAGGTTGTGGGGTTTTTTTCAGGTTTTCCTGCGAAAGCACATGTTTTCCAGCCTTTTCTTACCTTTATCGGCTGTTTTCTCACAATTCTTTTTTTTCACACATCATCCCATTTTTCTGCTCTGTTTCTTGTTCAATTTCAGTGTAACTTTCACATCCTACCAACAACACCTAGTTCTAAATTTTGGCATGTTGAATGTTTGATTAATTGAGCAGTTTTTGATTTATTGGCTTTCAAAGCATGAATTTTCCCTTTTTTAAAGGGTTTTTTTTTTGCAACAATCCAATTGCAAGTGTCATAGAATAAAAACTAAAGCATATTTCTAAACAATTCAACAGGCCAAATTTAAGAGCTACATTTTTACTGTTGGCATTCCAAATTAGTAGTGAATCAGTTGATCAATAAGAGAATTAAATGGGATTGAAAAAGGTATGCAAAATCCAATACGGCCGCCGTTTCCATAGCAACAGATTCACAATTTACTTTCTGAACTATTGATTTAAAATCCCCAATAACACACGGTGTCTCACAGCAAAAATGGGCGCTCTAAGCCTTGTAATAGCAAAAATAGACCTCAGGTGCCCCACCCTGGACTCTGTAAAATCAAATCTTGTTTCCAAGAAGAAAAGAACAGCGGAAGTAAGCCTGCGTTTCTCATTTTAAAGGAGAAAACGAGCATAATATTGTTTTTTCTTATTTTTCACCTTGTCTGTGTGTGTTGTATGGATTAAGATCTGCACAAGTTACTGGTCTCAGAAATACTGGTATAGTCTTTTGAGCATAATGTCCAAACAACGAAAACAACCGCAGTAGTGTTTATTGAAGAATGACGACAGTGTTTTTGGCGCGGGTAGTCAATCTGGGGTGTAAGCGGTAGTATTTTTAGCAAAGAAATAGTGTTCATAGCGTACGTCAAAGTCACTATGATGGTAGTGTTTACAGCATGTGCAAAATTAACTATGGTGGTAGTGATTATGGCATGAAAATTTATGCCAAAACCACTACAGTAGTCTTTACTGTACGGTAGTGTTCTGGGCGTGTTACACCGTGTCTTCCCACAGAACTCCTCAGTCGTTATGACATCAATTTGTACTTCCCTGCACACTGGCAAACAGATTATAGGAAGAGAAACAATTTTGGAAAACACAAGCCAGTATGTCTGGAAAGCAGTGAAGATGTTAAGAGGATATCGTAATCAGCAACTGATCTATTATAGGGCCTGGCTCTACCACGGAGATGAAAGATAACACAGGGCAGATTAATTAATTCTTTTTATGTAGATATACGGTTTCCATGTCGCTACCCCAGAATTTCAAAGTTCTACCTGACACCTTTGCCGTTTAGAATTTCTAAGACCATGAGGTTAGAAAACAAATGTTCCATTTATTGTTCTATCAAAATCGTAAGCTTATTCGGAGCCGTTATTAAGATATTCAAAGAATTGCACTCACAAAGCTTGACATGTTGCGAAGCTCAAAGTTTTTGGCGTCAAATTTTCAAAACTAGGTACTAAGCAAATAGAACTATGTAATTCTGATGTAGCAAACGGTAATTCTAATAACGTAGGCTATCAGCTACTTCTAAATGGGACACAATAGGCAATTGATCTATGATTGGGCCTGGCTCTGTCAAGAGGATAAAAGATAACCCAGAGTAAATGAATTAATTTATATTATGTAGATAAGTGACTTCCATCTGTGTATTAAATTGCAGACGACCATATTTCGAGTACCCAGTTGGTAATTTTGAACTCCCATCGTTTTGAGTTTTACCCTGGTTTACCGGAGACAGAAAAAAAATAGCTTAAAAAAAGACCTTCTACTTCATAAGTGGCTGTAATGTCACACATTATCGTGATGTTAACTTACTCGGACTGTTTAAAATAGTTTTTAACCCATATCCCAGATTGAGAGGTGCCTAAAAACACAAAAATGGAACTAAGAGCTTTATTCATACCCTAATTTTCAAAACAACCCCATTATCTTCCTAATCCAGGCCGCACACCACCAAAGTGTAGGTCAGATCTCCGAAAAAAATAGGTTAAAACGGTGTTGTTCTCGGGTATTCACTGTTTCCTCCTTTTTGGAATCATTTCATTGACCTAAAGTAAGTAGATTTACATAAACTTTGACTAGTTCTGCTAAAAAAAGAGTGTGAATACAAATACGTCTTCCCTGGAGGAGTGGCATAGACTCCCGTGGGGTTGTTGTTATCTTGTTACCGACGATACCCCCAGTAGGGTTTATGGTAAAGTCCTTTACTTTGTCCCGGCAGAACTTGTTGACTCTTTCTATGCAAAGTGCTATGACCATGATATATTCGCTACCCTAAAATTACAAAGTTCTGTCTGCCCAGTAAATAGTTTTGAGAAATTTAACGTAAAAAATAATGAATTTTGCAATGCGTGTATATCACGCTTTTTCGAAAGTAATTCTTTGGATATCTCGATAACGACTCCGAACAACCTTATGATTTTGATAGACCAGATAGAACATTTGGTCTGCGGGAATAATGGTCTGAATAACTCAAAACGACAAAAAACGTCAGATGGAACCTTGTAATACTAAAACAGCTAGATGTGAAAACCTTCCAAATGCCAACTTTTAAATATCTTGATAGCGACTCCTAATGGTCTTACGATTTTGATAGAGCAGATAAAATATTTGGTTTCTGATTCCATGGCGTTAGTAACTGAAAAGAGCCAAAATGGTTCTAAGTTATCGTATCGTTTTATGGCATAAGGAAGAAAGATGTTACATCGGTCATAGGTACAGAAAGAGTTAAACAAAGTTTGCTTAACCCCTGGAAAAAAAGTCTGCCAGAACTACACTTTCAGTTTGTAGTTCATAATAAGGATATCAGGCTCCCATTATTTTTCTTTTTGATAAGGGTAAGAGTACTTTCATGACGTCGATACTGCACAAATTCCATTTGTCATCTCTTTAAGAAAGTAGGGGACGTATAATGTCGGAGCAGAAGCAGGCGAAAGGAAATGTTGAGGAATTTTTCGAATCATCCATGCAAACAAGAGACACGAATACTCAATCATAGTTCATTGTATACACAACGTCGTTTGCCTTTTAAAAATTTCGCTTTTTAAAAGAAATTGAATAGATATTATACAACATAGTATAACTAAGGAAAGAGATCCAAAACAGCAGGTCTTTTAGTTGCTGTTAAATGACATGTATGCTAGTCCCCTGTGCGTTAATACGTTGGACATTTGCATTTTGAAATCAGAAGGTTGGATCTATGCTTCCCATTGTTCACTATCGCCTGTAGCAAGATATATGATGGTTATCTGATAAAATATATGAATAATATGAATAATGCAAATTTTACATATAGGTCTACCCGAATTTAATTATGGTAATAAAATAATATACTAAACATAAAAGGACTAGTAGTAAGATAATATCACACAATTTTGATGGTAAGAATTTTTTTCTTTTTTTTGTAAAGTGTTTTACGGCGCTCGCAACTGCATATGGTCATATGAGCGCGAGACACACCCAATATTTTCAGTTGGTAGGAAATTTTGAATTTTGCACGGGTGGCGGCCGAAGCCTACTCTCATCGATTTTAGATTACCAAGGGATCTGTAACGTGCGCAACTTGCACACAGGTCCTACAAGATTTTTCGCCCTTGTCCGAGAAGGCTAGGTGTAGATCTTTCCTACCAGAAGAGCAGGGGTGTGGCAGAAAAACAGCAGTAAGGAGGAGCCAAGGAGTAGCAGTAGAAAGGCTGCAGAAAGAGTCAGGAGCCCAGAGGAGGGGGGCAAAAAATGTGAGGGGGTGGGAGCAGAAAGAGGAGATGAAAGCAGACAACAGAACATTGCTAGAGAGCAGGAAAGAAGTTGAAAGGAGACAATTTTGGAGAAGAAAATGTTTCTGTCGCTACCCGGATTCGAACCCGGGACCTTTTGAATAAGAGGCCAACACCTTAACCTCTTGGCCACGAGAGCCCCCTAAGAGAGATGTTTATAGAATATGCGAGCATCCATAATATTGCCAATAATATTATGAATATGCTAATTTATGTAGATTATAATCTATCTATCTATCTATCTATCTATCTATCTATCTATCTATCTATCTATCTATCTATCTATCTATCTATCTATCTATCTATCTATCTATCTATCTATCTACATTATATATATATATATATATATATATATATATATATATATATATAATACATAATTATACATGAGAGAGATAGAGAGGGGGAGGGGTGGGGGAGAAAGCGTCCAGATCTCAATGCCAAAGACGGGGTGTGTCTCTATTACATCCCAAGATCATGAGTATGAGATTATCATGTTAGACTATGAGAATGTTTTTCTTTCTACGATGCAGTTGTCCAGCTGTCCAGCTCATCTATTCCAAGATGATCTGTCGAGTCGACCAAGAGTGGTTTGTTTGTTTGTTTGAGTAAACAGCTGCAAACCCGTACAACAACGGCGATCATTTGATTTTATTTAGTGCAAAGGTTAAATAAGACAAACCAACTGAAACAAAGTACGGAAAGAAAAGTAGGACCAAACAGTCTGACCTTCCAAACACCTGCTCACCCACTTTCTGCCGTCCTTTCCGAAAGTACAGTATACGCAGTTTTTACAATGTTACAGACAGGGGGGCCAAACAAACGGAATGTTGTTACCAAGAAAATAGCATTAATTGCTTTAAGATAATACGGATGTTATTTAGGAAATTGTATTTAAAAAAATAAAATATTGACCTGTGACATTTACAAAAGGTTTGTTTTCTTGGTAATACATGTAACATTCTGTTTGGGTTGTTTTGTTATCTTTCTAGTAAAATTGTAAAAACTGCATATACAGTGATCTTGAAAATGACGTCAGCATTGTGTAGAGTGCCTTTGTTAAACCTATTAATTTGTGGTATGATGCAATCTATCTCCTTCCAATGTTATATAATTTCGTTTGCTGTTAATTACTAAGCTATCCATGCTCTTCCACACTTTCGTTGTGTAGCGAGTGGGTACTTTGTTATCGCACACGGGAGATTCGTGTTTGATTCTCGTGAGTGGAGAATTTTTATTGAATATATAAGGCTTTTTCGTGATATCTTTTATCCCTCTCGGCCTAGATCGGTCTTGGGAGTCAGGGTCGGAAGCCCACCTCCTAAATAATCTAAATTGTGTTGATGGCGTAAACATCCTACCAATCATTTCATTTTAAATTTACACATTACCTTCGACATGGATCTCTACTATGAAGTCCAAATAAATCTGTAATCTATAGAACGCCTATTCACTTTCGCCTTGATTAAATTGAGAAAGCAGAATAAATAATATTAGGTCTTTGTATTTAAAAAAAAGACTCAATAGGCATTTTTTTAAAAACAAGAGATCGAAAGCTGAGTCCTTGTGAAAGCTGATTTTCTCTCTGTTGCCACATTTTCTCTGGCTTTTTTTTTCTCTGCTTCGTTTCTATTGTACTATGTATAAATGGCAAATCGTAGCATTTATGTGTTTGAGTTTGAGTAAAGAGAAGCACAAAGACACAACACAGGTCATTATGTAAGACAGAGACAAGATAGGGAAAGTCAAGATGTAGAAGCTACCAGTGGCACCCTCCAGGAACAATCGTATTAATTTGGAGAAGTGGATTGTGAAATTTGCAGACCAGACCACTGCGGTTGATTATAGTTTCTGAGTCAATCTTGCTTTTTCACTGCACTTTCTTCGAGTAAAGGGTGCACAGAAGTCTCTCTCTCTCTCTCTCTCTCTCTCTCTCTCTCTCTCTCTCTCTCTCTCTTTATCTCTCTCTCTCTCTCTTTATCTCTCTCTCTCTCTATCTATCTATCTCTCTCTCTGTATATATATATATATCTTTCTATCTTTCTTTCTCTTTCTCTCTCTGTCTCTCTAGTTCATGCTCTCTGTCCCTCTGTCCCTCTCTCTCTTTCTCTCTCTCTTCTTTCTCTCTCTCTCTCTCTCTCTCTTTCTCTATCCCTTTCTCTCTTTCTGTCTCTCTCTCTGCCTGTCTCTCTCTTTCATTCTCTCTCTCCCCCCCCTCTCTCTCTCTCTCTCTCTCTCTCTCTCTTTCTTTATCTCTCTCTCCTGGCTACGTTCTGTCAGTGGCGTCACAATGACCCTCATCGACCTGCCTCAGAGAAAAGCAGAGAGAGAGAGAGAGAGAGAGGGAGAGAGAGAGAGAGAGAGAGATAGTTGTAGAAGAGGGAGGAAAACTGTTTATTTATATTTTCCTGTAACTCCACATTTCCTCACGTGGACTCCCTATACTTCTTACACCCACCCCCCTCCCACACAAACACATCTTCTACACTCTAGTTGACCCTGCCTCACATCTTCCTCCCGACCCCCTCCTCCACCCACCCCACTTTCTCTGCACACACACACACACACACACGCGCGCGCGCGCGCGCGCGCACATACGCACATACGCACACACGCACACACGCACACACAAATACTTTTCCACAACACCTTCCTCCTCCTACATCGTCGTTTCCACCCCTTTCCCTCTCTTTAAATCGTCATCTCTTTCTTTAACCTCTACCTCTACTGCACTCCCTATCCCGCAAATACCCACCTTCTACCTACACCTTCCTCCTCCTCACTCTCCCACACCTTACTCCCACATAACTAAACAAGCCCCCGTCCCCCCTATCCCCAAACCCCTCTTTTTGCGTCTTTGCCACCTGTTGCAAGGCACAAAGGTAATGGGATTCGAATGTCTGCCTATTGGTTTTACCACACCACAGGTATTTAATCAAAACCACCACAGGCTTCGTGATAATGACAATAACCCCGAGAAGAGGAACAAGGAAAACTTACACAGGATTTACATGGACCCAGGTGTTAGATTGGGTAGAGCTGTCCCGGGGTAATTGATATACATCTGCTGTAATAACATTCCCACGAATCTTAATGTCAACAGAACGTCTGGAAAATGACATGACTGTGTCCTTTTCACACCTATTTCAAATATAACTCTCGGGAAACATGATTATTTGTTTAAATAACTGCGTGTTTACTTACTTCCGACTCTGAAATGATTCATTCTTATTCGGTGTTTATTAGTATGCTTGGACTCGAAAACAGACTCACAGTCACACGCATAATATAGATGAACATGAACGATAATTGGTCGTTTTTAAGGACAAGCAGGCTTACCCGGATTTCGGGGGTTTCCAGTTAATCTTCTTCTTCTTCTTCTTCTTCTTCTTCTTCTTCTTCTTCTTCTTCTTCTTCTTCTTCTTCTTCTTCTTCTTCTTCTTCTTCTTCTTCTTCTTCTTCTTCTTCCTCTTCTTCTTCTTCTTCTTCTTCTTCTTCTTCTTCTTCTTCTTCTTCTTCTTCTTCTTCTTCTTCTTCTTCTTCTTCTTCTTCTTCTTCTTCTTCTTCTTCTTCTTCTTCTTCTTCCTCTCCTTCTTCTACGTTTTTTTCTTCTGTTTCCTCTTCTTCATCTTTTTCTTCTTTTTTTTTGAATGTTTTGTGCGATGTGATGTGGGCCAATGACCTTAAACACTGAATAAACTTACTTACTTGCTTACTTACTTACTTACTTACTTACTTACTTACTTACTTACTTACTTACTTACTTACTTACTTACTTACTTACTTACTTACTTACTTACTTACTTACTTACTTACTTACTTACTTACTTACTTACTTACTTACTTACTTACTTACTTACTTACTTACTTACTTAATTCCTTCCTTCCTTCCTTCTTTTTATTTTATTGTTTTTATTCTTCTTATTACTATTATAAATATCACTATCACTATTATTATCAACAAGGTATCAAACTAAAAGTTAGTTGGCTGCAGACCACGGAATGGTAGTCGTATGACGTCATCACTATATCAAATGTGATGTGAATGTTATCCAAATGGAATCTGAATTCCATCTAAACGGAAATAACGAGAATCCAGTTATAACATCATGACGTTAACACTAAAAACCAGACTATTTCCCTGTCGTTATCTACATTCATAACCACAAAAAGTTTAATCTAAACATGGGCAAATCAAGATTTCAGACGCATTGCTCTGAGTTAAAAGACCATTATGAAATAAAAGCACAACTTATTTATTCCGTAAACGATTTTGTACGCCTGAAACAAATTACATCTACATCTGTCCATTCTAAAGTGTGCAAAGTTCGCCGAGCGATGTTTTTGGAAATTCAGTTATATCAAAACACCCACTGACGTCAATGATTCATCGGGAAGTTGGAGTCAACAGATGGGTAAACGAAATGACGAACGTTCTCACGGAGATCATTACATATTAATATTATATCCGCTGTTAGGGAGGATTTAGATAAAAGCAATCACAAAACCAAACGAACATACAGACAAACAAAAAAAACCCTCCACCATAACAAAACAAAAGTCGATCTTTCCTGGCGTCGAGAAGATTGTGCGAAAATAGTGAACACAAGAACAGGCTTAATTCAATTTTGTCCGTATGAGCAAAAGATTTGGAGGAAAAACGATAGCAAAAACGGACATAAAACACTTATATAATTCGAGTTTTGTAATATAATATTTTCGGAGGAGACATAATTTAATTACAGTCGTTACGTACGAATGTGCGAGAAATATACCCCGCCCCCAACAAAAAAAAGACTAAAAATCAAAACAAAACACACAAAAATCAAAAACAAACTTAAAAACAGCGAAGGTCGATAACCCGAAGTCGTATTGTATGTTTTCCAGTTTCAGTCATGTAAAAACTGCTGAGGAAATTGTTGACAAGGGCAAGATATTTTCGTGCTAATTCACATAGCAATGTCAAAAAAGATAAGCGAGTGAAACCCATAAAATGCACCGGCAGACATGGATAAGAGGGAGAGACAGAATGTCCGTCAGTTTGATTGTCTATATCTCCTTTCCTCTCTTTCTATGCCTGTTTTTTATTTAGTAACCACCTCCTTTCTTCTCTGTTTTCTATCTCTCTTTCTCTAATTCGTTTGCTCTCTCTCTCTCTCTCTTTCTCTCTCTCTCTCTCTCTCTCTCTCTCTCTCTCTCTCTCTCTCTCTCTCTTTCTTTCTCCCTTTCTCTTCTGGCTTACCGTATCTAACTGCGTCATTAATTTGCATTAAGATTTCAGCGTGCCATCGGCTGTCTCTTATCCTCACTTGTCTAAACTGTCACCAAAACAAGTAGTACTCCATTTTCGAAAGAAAAATTTTTTTTTTAAACAACCAATCAAACATCCATTTAGTAGTCGTTAAAACTCACTCAAACCAAAAAAGGGATTGAGAACACAAAAATCTCCCCCCCCCCCACACACACACATACACACGCACGCACGCACGCACACGCACATACACACACACATATATACACACACCCATACACACAAATACACACAAACACACACGCGCGCGCGAGTGAGTGCACATACACTCTCACACGTACACAAGTACACACAACCACATGCATAACACAAACAAAAACATACATAACATGCATACCAAATTATATTCAAACGTGTCCTAAAACAGTTTAACTACAAAAAATAATTAGATTTATCCTTCAATAGGCTTAGAAAAAGTAGTTATACCTTTTTTAAAATATGATTAACCTTACTCTTTTATATTTCCCTCTGTTTGTTTTTGGCCTCTTTCATAGCTTTATTGCGTGCACGAACGACCGTTATGGCAGCGTATTAATGTGTTTCTGGTTCTTTAGGGTGATTAAAAAAGAGTAAACTGATTTCATTACGCCATATTTTAATAAGGAAGCGCAATAGAAAACTCAAGCTGAGTCACACATACTGTACTCACAATCAACTCTTTTCCCGTCTTACAAATTACAAGTGCCCACTGTAACAACCACCAGCAGTACGGGCAATATCAATGCGATAGGAGTATTCATCCAAGACACGTTTCAGCAAATCACGGTCTTTAATTCGTGTGTCCCCTGAGTTGATCGCGGTTGTTATTCGATGTTTAAGGTCATGCAAGAAAGCGGATAGAGACAGGGTGGAACAAAATAAATGCGGTCTTTTGTATATCATGCCACAAGAAGAAAAAAAGCTCAGTTTGGGGATCTGGAAGGCCCAGCGCAGTGAGCAAGGTGTTTGGACCATTTTCGACCAATCCATCGCAATTGGGTCCTTTTTTGTTGTTATAAAGAGCTCGAACCATAAGATGCCAATAGGGCTGTGTTCCACCTTGTTGAAAAATGAAGTCGCGCCAATCTGCTTGCAGTAACGTGAAGAGCCAGTGTGGACATATCAAGATATGTTTGTCCTGTAACGATATTTTATTCTAAGGAAGAACGACGCGACGACTTTATCCCTTGTGACAGCTATTCAAAAGCTTGATTACTCCTTTTTAACCAATGGCCACTGACTCATTTCATAACGATGCTTGAGAACTGACTCAATGCATCGTAAAGTTTGTTCTTTTTTTTTCATTCCAAAGTTGAAATAATATTTCATCTTTCAAATGGTCACTGACTTATTCAATAACGATGCTTGAGAACGGAAGCACTGCCTCTCAAACTAACTTCATTCTTTTTTAATTACCCGGTACAAGTATAATGGGGGGGGGGTCGTTTTTATGTAATATATGAGCACTTTCTTTATCTTCCTGCTCTAATGACATTACCCTTGTATTTGACGAAACAGGACTAAGCAGAATTCTTTGTTAACTCCTCTGGACAACCAAAAAGGTCAAATGTTGCCCCACGTTTTGTGCAACAAGGTACGTTTCGGGAAACGTTTACGGTGCTCGCATCTGCGAAAAGTCACATGAGGCACCAAAGTCCGATAGGTACACTCTGAATGAATATTAAATGAAAAAGACAGGAAAATTGGTATAGAAACACAAACAGAACGTAATGCAACTGCAATTGAGCTACCTTGGGCATATCAAGCTATGAATACTCGAGAAACAAATGTTTCAGGCATGAGTAAAGGGGGGAGTCTTAACAGAAACGGAAAACTTGACATTTGAACCTTGCCTGGAATGAAAGATAACACAGGCAGACTGAGTAGCAAGAGGCAGTGTGTTTTATAGAAGTACAGTTCGAGAAGCAACGTCAAACTATTGAAAAAAATGTATAGGTTTAACGGCCTTTTCCACACTACTAGATTATTTCAGAGGTGGGACTTTCGAGTTTAACATCTATCTCCTAAAGGACTGAGCCAAAAGGGAAATTCGTGTAAAGTGCCTTTCCCAAGGACACAACGTCGGACCGAGCTGACGCTCGAACCCCCGATTATGGGTCCGGCAGCCTAGCCACTTACTAGGCCACCGACGCCACTACCAAACTACTGTACAACTTTAAAAGAACTAGAAAAAGAAGATACAGTAACAATAAAAAATGTATTTGTTCTCAAAAAATAAATGTATTATTGTGATTTCAATTATTTAATACGGATCAGGAAATAAAAAGTACCACCCTTGTATAACCTCACTTACAGCAACAGTCAGTTGTGTAAATCCTCGAGATGAAGTCACTTGGACAGTTAATACGAAAACGCAAAATTTCTGTGTACCGATATGGCAAACAGCTAAAAGAGATCTGCTTTGGAGTCAAGAGCTGATGTGTATATTTTAGTCTGTTTTAGTTCAAACTCATACTGTAACTGTTATAAACATTTCCATGTTTAAAGAGTCTATGGGAAGCATCAGTGTGAATTAGGCCGAGGAAGAAAACTTCCAATGGCCTCACTTCAACGTGGTGCTTAAAGACGTGACACTCATAAATAATTACTTTCAAAGCCTGGTATGATGGGTTACTTTGTCTGGAAGATGTGTGGGAGTAACAGTTCATAAATTCAATTCCCGCAAACACATTCAACACAAGTGGGATACCTTCGTTCAAAGGTGATTTCGATAAAACATTATACTCGCCAAAACATAATATCCCCAAACAGAGGTAGAAACTTTAGAACATCAGCCGTCACCTCGACAAGCACCTAACAGACATCCTGAAAACTTGTCCAATGCACTACAATAAATGCTATCTATCAAACCTGGTAATTTGTGTCACAATGCGGTGGTAATCAGGCGCTCGTCAATTTTTGGGCATGTGGAGTTATTGTTATCATTTGAATGTTTGTTCAATCGTCTTGCTTTTGGTGAAAAATATACACTTGTATTGAGAATAAAAGTGGAGATAATATGTGCGAATGATGGAGGAGGGAGTCGCCTGGGTACAGAGGTAAAATAAGCGAGAAAATGGCTGTTAGTAGTCGACGACTTCAGAAGATGGAGAGTACTTAGAAACTTCAATTTTGCATTTTTGTTCCTGAAATCAACATTTTTCCGTAAAATCCAAAATGAAATGTGTTTTTACTGGATTTTTAAGACGTTTAGTCGAAACATTTTTAAAAAATCGAAAAAAATAGCCAAAACAAACAGAAAAATGCCAGTTTCTTCAATTCCATTATTTTGACGAGAGCCTGATCTCACTACGATGCCTCAAATTTATTCTGTCATTCTCTGACAGACCAACGCCTGTGGTTTAACAGTTAGTGGTTAAGATCCAAAATGGTCGACGTGGACGAAGAAATACCAACATAAAAACAAAAATCACTACGGATTTACGCAGATGAACACAGTTCTTTTACATAATATCGACGGGAACAGTGGAGTAATATGGTTATGCTTGAAGACATAGTCACGAAATTTATCATACAATCAGGCACAATCCTTTTGGTTCGGCGAATTTGATTCTTATGCAATGTAGCCATTATTGGGTTAAATCAATTAAAAAAATATTCAATGAAACAATGATTGCGGGGCTCGTTGATAAAATACATTTTTTTAACTGGTGTTGTGCCAAGCCTCAAAGCTTTTATTCATGTATTTACTTTTTTTGCGGTATGTGTTGAACTAAATTTTGAACATGTGATAATCATTCATGGCATGTAATGAGATAACGTATAACCCGATTGAAAATTGTTATCTTTCATAACGTATTAACTTGTTTTCAAGCCACATTATCTCCTATTTGACCTGTATCGTGCTCTGTTCGTTGAATAATACTTTCTTTCGTTTGATTTCTTTACATTTTGTTTTCTATTTTTTTTTTTTTGCAGTTTTTTTTGTGTAGTTTTTTTTTCTCTTTATAGGCTACATAGAGAAAATTGTTAATGTTCCTCATTATCTCAGTATACGCTCAGCAGGAAATAAGTTATGTAATTCTGGCGACCAGACGGGTCATTTAAATTAATTATTCTGTTTCATGTATCTGATTAGGAAAAAATGACATGTCATACTTTGTCAGTTGTTGGCATGTCTGGGAAATTTTTAATTGATTTCCGGTCTCTCGACCAGTGCAATAAAATAAGTCAGTGGGTGGTTGGCGGGTGCTCTGGTATGGTTTGCTCCTTCTATTCTATCAAACATCTATCGTCCTTATCTCCCCTTCTTCTTTTTTAATGTTTGTTACTCTCTTCTAACACCTCTAATCTTCTGGCGCTCATATGACCTTATGCAGTTGCGAGTGCCGTCAAACCTCTACTAAATCTAAATCTCTAAAAGTGATTCATAACACGATGTGGGGGAATAACTGTTATTTTTTTATTTATTTATTTTTTTATTTTTTTAAATTTTTATTCATTTATTCATTTTATTTATTTATTTATTTATTTATTTATTTATTTATTTATTTATTTATTTATTTATTTATTTATATTATTTTTTTTTTGGGGGGGGGGGTTGTCACCAATAGTGTCAACATCAATCGGGCAGGCGACAAAACTCAAAGTGTGTAATGACGCCGTGGAATAAAGAGCTCGTCAATTTATTGGATGTGTGGAGTTATTGGCATCATCTTAAAGCATTCATTTCACAATGAAAAAAAATCCCAATCTATGTGGGGTATACGTTGAGATATTTGTGATTGAAGGGGGTGAGGTTGACTGATTTCAAAGCTACAATTAGCGAAAAAAAATGGCTGCCAACATTTTGTGACTTCCCAAGATTAAGAGTCCTTGGGAACATCTGTGCCTTCAATCAACGTTTTTCAGGAAAATAAACACATGAATATTATATTTTTCAATAGATCTAAAAGGTGTTAGGACAAAATGAAAAAAATTCGATAAAAATTTCCAAACGGGAAGAAAAATGCCTATTTCTTCGATTTCATTATTTTGACAAGCGCATGATTACAACAGGATGCCTCACAATTACGCTTACAGCTGTGGACCGGGCTGGATTAAATATTCATTGAGCATGGCAGAGTATAACTAAACCCTTTTAAACTAAAAAATGAATGAAAGCAAGCATACAAGTTGAGAATAATACATCAGTGCGAACACATTTCCACTCCTATGATAAGTTTGCTACCTCAGAAATCTATCTGCTCAGCAGGTTATAGTCCGGTCAAAAATTCGCGGCGCAACTTAGTGCCAAATATCTCCTCAACTATCGAACATAGGCTACCCAGGCTTTGCACAATGACTAGTATCAATTTGTCTTAGGAGATCAATATGTTCGTAAACACCTTTTAGCTGTATTCTGGAAAATTCCTTAATAAATACTAATAAAAAATCAAATTGTGTGGTTTCTACAGATTTTAAATGGTTGACAGCTCGGGGAATATCACTTTTAAAAGCAAGTCAGTTATGTTTTTCTAATCTGGACATTATTCTTATTGAATGCATGTTTTGAGAACCTTTAGCGCAAAGAAGTGTTCACTATAAAATTAATTTCTTGTAACAAATTTTGCCACTAAAAATTGTCATTGGTGAGCTGTGACGTAGGCCACATACGTATACAAAATATGTGTAAGAAGCGGAAAGTACAGTGAACAATCATATTTTCTGCTTGACGGAGATTTATAATATGTAGGAAGAACTTTTTAAACTAGCCTCCATTGTTGGGGGAAAATATGATTAAGTTAAGATAAATTGATACAAACTGCTGTGCAAAGTATGGGTGGCAGTGATTCACTCGTAAAACAGATATTTGAAGATAAGTTGCGCTATGATTTTTAGACTTCCGTATAGTTGTTTGTTTTGTTTTGTTTAGCAATTTGACGTCAAAGATTTTGAGTTTCACATCAGGACAAGCTTTTTCGAATGGAGTTCTTTGAATGTCTTGATAACGTCTCCGAGAAACTTACGATTTTGATAGAGAAGATAAAACATTAAAATTTGGTTTCTGACCTCATGATCCTAGTCACGAAAAACAGACAAACATGTTAGATACAACTTTGTAATTCTGAGATAGTGACAGACATAGATGTTTGCCATATTTCTTGGTAACATGTATATTTACGTTTGGAGAGAGATTTCTGAATTCTTTAAGATTCTCCGGTGGGACTAGCTGAAATTCTCTCTAGGGCCGGAAACAATTGTTGGGTGGGCCGGATGCGACCTGCGGGCCCTGAGAGATTTGACACCTGTGGTACTGGATGCACTGCCCATCTTCGCTCTATCGTATCTCCCTCTCGCCCAGTTACCGCCCCACCACTTCTTCCTTCCCTTTCGTATCCCCTTCCCACTCATTCTCCCCTGAAGCATTTTGTATATCTTTCTTATTATTTATAATTTCTCTTTACTAGTTTTTATTCCTCCTTTTTCTCCTCCCTCTCCCACACCCAATATCACCTTTTCTTCTGCTTCTTCTTTTTCTTCTTCTTCTTCTTTTTCTTCTTCTTCTTCTCCTTCTTCTTCTTCTTCTTCTTCTTCTTCTTCAAATTTTTCCCCTGCGATTTACTCGAGAACGATCTCTCAAATATTATCTGTAGAGTTGTCCAAGTTTTTAGCAGGAACTTCTGGCAGCTTTCCCCCCAAACTCATCGTAATTGACAGAACGTCTGTTTAAGCCCTTCATTAGAAGTATACCTGTTTTACTCCACACGAGAGGGAATTATAATATTTATGTGGAGCCACTATGGGTCACATTGACTCTATGCACGAAATACGCATTAAATTTCCTTTACAAATCGGGGACTGTAAGGGGAAGGGGGGGGGGGAATCGGTGGAAGAAAAAGAGGGGGGGGGGGGGGTGTGGAGGGGGGGGGTCCTTAAGTACACTTTAAAGAATAATGTGTCATTATGCAATCTCCGGCTTCTAATTCTTTCTCTGCTGCTCTGGGTTTTTATCTTCTTTTGCATTTCTAGCATTTGATCATAATTCCACCCTCCCCCTTTTTTTTTCAAAGCAGAGGTTCAAAAGAACAAAACTCGTTAAGGTTTAAGATGTGCTGACAGGAATTGAGTACGCCTAATTTCTCTCAGAAGGCTTTGAGGTGGAAATGACGGA
Source organism: Aplysia californica (assembly GCF_000002075.1). Classification (NCBI taxonomy): domain Eukaryota; kingdom Metazoa; phylum Mollusca; class Gastropoda; order Aplysiida; family Aplysiidae; genus Aplysia; species Aplysia californica. Next base: position 214,410 of record NW_004797566.1, on the reverse strand, counting down.
CAAGCACAAGACAGAGACAGCCATAGATCGCCATTGGGACTCTCGTTTGTTCTTTCATCTTTTGATCTTCAATTCTCGTATCCTCTGAGTTCGAAATACCTCAGTATTTCTGAAAAATGGACAATTTTTGGTTGTTGTTTTTTTGTTTTTTTAAATTTGGTGAACTCATTCTCTACGCTCGAAGCAATAGCTGAACACTATGGATTGGGAGGGGTGGGGGAGCTTTTTTGTTTCACCATTATCCTTTTGTGTCTTTTACATCTGTCAATAAAAGAAATTCATTTTTAATTTCACTTTTTTATCTATCTATCTATCTATCTATCTATCTATCTATCTCTCTATTTATCCATCTATCTATCTATCTATCTATCTATCTATCTATCTATCTAATTTTATGTTGCTCGGTGCATTTCTCTCATTTTTTTCTCTCTGCCTCTCTCTCTTTCTCTCTATCTCTCTCTCTCTCTCCTCTCTGTCTCTGTCTCTGTCTCTGTCTCTCTCTTTCTCTCTCTCTCTCTCTCTCTCTTTCTCTCTCTCTCTCTCTCTCTCTCTCTCTCTCTCTCTCTCTCTCTCTCTCTAAGGTATCGCTATCAATTCCACTCCTCCCATTCCGCAATTCTTTTAAAAAAGATAATAATGTTACCAATTCTCCATTTCTCTCTCAGTATCCCCCTCTCTTGCAGAGAATTACTAGGGCGTGAAGGGTGACTGTATGAGAGTAATAGGCTCGGCTAAAACTAGCCAGACAGGAAATTGTGACACTCTCTCTGTCGACGTTGAGTCTTCCGTCGTAGGAGATGGGGAACCATTAAAATACGCTTTCTTTTGTTTCTTTTTCCCCCTTCTTTTTATTATTTTGGTGTGTGAGTGTGTGTGTGTGTGTGTGTGTGTGTGTGTGTGTGTGTGTGTGTGTGTATGTGTGTGTGTGTGTGTATGTGTGTGTGTGTGTGTGTGTGTGTGTGCTTGGGTTTTCAATACCAAGAGAACTTTATCAAACCGCGAGGCACTCACCTGTAAGGTTTTAGGGGTGACACTCACCTGTAAGGTTTTAGGGGTGACTAACAAGATCAAGGTCAATCAATTTCGTCGTAGAAAGTCTTCTGGTCAGAGAGAAATCAGTAGGATTTCAGCGAGGGGATGTCGCCGTTCTTTCCTGAAGAGATGTTTTACATGTCTGTCTGGCTTGAACCCCTGGGAGGATGAAGACGAGTGTCATTTGTGGTTATTATATTTCAGATCCTACTGAATGCAATATAAAGTATGAAAATGCAATACTATAGCCACTTAAAACGACACGAGACCATTGTGAAAGAGGTGCTTGAAGGAAGGATGTAGGCAGCCACGGTTTGTTGACTGTGCAAAACCGGCGGGGCCGGTCACTTTTAGTCAGCTATATTGGACACGACATTGGCTGCTAATAATAATTCTTATTAGTAAATCCAAATTAAAATTTATCAACATTAAAAAAGCACTTTGCCTATAAAAATTAGCTCAAAGAGACAGTAAGGGTCTGCCGATGTGTTATCGAACCACAGAAGTTCGTTCCTAAATCTGAGTTTATCTCTTTGACTTAAAACGTTGTTGTTTCCAGCTGTGGTGTCACGATGCGCGCCTTCGTATCGTGCGCTCAGCGGTTACGTCACCCAACTCGGCGAATTGAGCAGTTGCCCTCAGAGGGAAAGAGACCGCATTAAGATCACCTTTCTTGCCAGTTTGGCTCCTCTGTTGCTTTCAAAGGACGAGACTTTCTTTAATAGAACATTTTATAATTTCAGCAATACACATGATGGCTATCTCGATTATTACAGGATCGAATTTTACCAAATTTCACCCATATAACAAGCATAGTCAGGAGTCTTAAAATCCGCAATCAAATTTGAGAAAAAAGTTCGTTTCCATGGATACGGGGGCCATATTGGATTTTGTTGACATGTCTTACGTAATGAATACCGCACTTATCGCTGATGGAAATTAATTGTTTTCTTGCATGCGTGTTAATAAACATTAGATTAAAAAATTTGTATGTTGTTTTTTTCCTAAACGAATTAGAAAATTTTTAATGATTTTTTTATGTGGTAGCATTCAAATTTGCAAAAAATCCGCGAAAATCCACAATCCAGACACCACCACCAAAAATCTATTCCATTTATCAAAAATTCAACAACAAAAATTTTAGTATTACATCTTCTCTTCCTCTTCATTCAGTAAAAATTCCATGAAGATTGGATGAAAAATGGTGGAGTTATTCAAAAAAGTATAGAGAAAAGTCGCGTTTTGAGAAAACAGCAGATAAAGAAAATTAAAATATTGACTTTATGAGGAAATGGCGGTGACAAACATGCCCGGTATTGGAAACAAAATACTGAGTTTTTGTTGTTGTTGTTTTTTTTTGTTTGTTTGTTTGGGTTGTTTTTTTTGTTTTTTTTTGGGGGGGGTTCTTATGCAATGAAATAGTTGAAGGAGAGGCTGAGGAAGTTAAAGATGCCTACAACTCAAATTCTGTATTTTTAAGCCGAATCTTGACTTTAGGGGTCTAATCCCTTCCCCCCCCCCACCCCCACACCCTAAACCTGTCTCTAGTCACTTTCACTTAACACGTGTACGGATAGTCAGGATGAATCAAATTTTGAGACACCTATGGTTCAATTCAGTGTTCTGTTCACCGCTTACTTCCTGTTACAACCTTACTTGGCCCTCCGGCGAATTGGTGGTTTGGTCAGTTATTGTAATAGAGCAGACATTTTAACGGAGGTGAAAGTCGAGGGATGATGAGCGAACGGCACTTATAAGGTGTGCTCACTAGCGAGAGCAGATCGGTTCGGGTCGTTTTCTGGTGGCTTCAATGCACACTACAACCTCCTGCATTGAACCCGACAACCTGGAAGTTAAAGTAGAGAAACCTTTAACCTTAAAGGCTTCCAGGACTCTTTTCCGCAGTTCCCTGTTGCAGTGCTGCGGCAGCCTGGAATCCCATAAACATGGTTACAATAGTTACATCGATAACGTTCTATTATCAAATATTGTACATAAGAAGGTAGCTCTAGTTCACTCGGCCAAAAAGTGTCCGCGAAAGTCCGCACTTTGGTTCAGATGTTGCTGCAGTCTTTGTGTTGAAGCTCTTTCGTTTTTCCAGAAGAAGAATAGGAATAGCAAAGTTTGTTAGTTTCACTTTTATTGTTTTTCATACAAGTAAGGTAACTCTATTCGCAAAGTCAGCACTTTTTCGAAGAGGGCGCCACCGGATTTTGAGTGTCAACATGGACACATTGTTCAGCCTTGTTCTGATTATCTGCAAACCACCAGATCGCGCGATTCGCAGGCCTGT
>NW_004797566.1:207888-210572 GCF_000002075.1 Aplysia californica | reverse complement strand
GGCCTTTGCGATAATAAGAACGTACACAGTGTGCCCCACGCACGAGGTGAAAGGTTACACACATAGTACTACGTCACCAGCCTCTCTGACTCCCTGTGGCACCGCTAGTGGTTTGAAACATCAGGCCTAATTAACAAACAATAGACGACGGGTCTAATCTCGCGTCGAGCATCTCGTCTGCTAGAGTTAGTCCGTTCGCCCGCCCGCCCAGTGAATAAAATTGTGGAGCGGACCCAAAAAACGAACTGACTTGAGGCAGTTCGCTCTCATGGCCGTCCGTTACCCGTTCGCTCTGACTGAGTCCGCGAATAACGAACCCGTCCGTCCGCTCGCCCCAACTCTACCTGGATCCCATCGCCCTCCCACCTCCCTTTTTTACTCCTCTCCATTAGCACCCCAGCCCGACTCTGTGTACTAAAATTAGTATTTGACGTAGGATTTTTGCTCTGGGAAATTGTTGTGGGTTTGCTTTATTCAATGCGTATGTGTTAAGTCAGTGTATTGTAGGCCTGTTGTTTCGGATTCTACCTAGATCGTTCGGTCTGCTTCGGACAGCGTCAGTGGTGTGGTATCAAATTGTTTCTGCGTTTCTACAGACTCTTATAAATCAGCTCGATAAACATTATCATTATGTACATAAGAATTTTTAGTGGAAGGGGGCCGCCATATTCCCAATGGGCTCTACATAATGTGTTTGTGTGTGTGTATGTGTGTATGTGTGTTGTTTCTGAAAAAGAGAGTGGGTGAGAGCAAAGATACTGGTATGAAAGTGTTTCTGTGAGTACGTGTGTGAAAGGGCGGTTGGAGGAGGGTTGGGGGGTGAGAGGAAGACCAAGAGGGTTGGAGGTTGAGGTGTGAAAGGGCGGTTGGAGGAGGGTTGGGGGGTGAGAGGAAGACCAAGAGGGTTGGAGGTTGAGGCAGGGTGGCGTGGGGGGGGGGGAGGAGATCAATATGAATGACTGCCGGTCAGTTTCACAAACCACGAGCGACCACTGGATACGGGGCAGATGAGCTAGGGAAAGACAACGAGAAACTTGCGTGAACAACTTAAATACATGCACTGACCTGGATGTGGCGGAATGTGCAACGGTAGCTCGCGACCGTGAAGGTTGTAGGGTCATTACGCGTCAACCCCCAAGTCAGAGATTACACCTCAATCTAGCCAGGTATATTTCAACAGTAAATGTGAAATAGTTGTTTGTATCCAGAAAGGCACTGTAGCACGATTTCAATTTTGTAGCTCATTTATACAAACGACACAAAGACAAAGTTCTAGATGCGTGCATGCTAAATTACAAATATTTGAAACAATATCAACGTGAATAATTAGGTTCCCTGCATCCCTCTGTTGCATTCTACTATGATAAACGTGATATATGTCGTCAGTTTATAGCTAGATATCAAATTCAGTTTAAGAAATCCATTTAGACATAATCCAAACATCATGCTTCGGTAATTTCGCAAATAAAGTTGCTTTTCTTTTTAAAAATAAAGTTTCATCATTTATTGTGTCAACTGATATCTAGAGGTTATAAAACTGTTACGATGTTAAGAAGCAAGATTTCAGGTTGTTTAGTTTGCAATTTTGATCTCTGTCAGAATATTTGTTAAGGCTTCCTGTGGATACTAATATCAGTCCAACAACAACCACTAAGAAAAGAACGATTTTTAAAAAACTCACCGTAGACGAATGGACATACCTTACTGCAGTTAACAATGTAACGGGTTCTGCTTTAAAGCCTTAAACATGAAAAATAAAGTACACGCACAATCAGCGTTTCAAAAGAAAAAAAAAGACTCCCCCCCCCCCCCCTCCCCGAACTGTCTATTGAGTACTGGGCAAAGGATTTTAGCTGATATTTCTTAGATGATCTTTGTTTGTTTTAGTAGAGGTTTTACGGCTCTCGCAACTGCAGAAGGTCATATGAGCTCCAGAAAATTAAGGATTAAGATTAGGTAACAAACATAAAAAAGAAGGAGAGGAGATAAGGACAATAAATGTTTGATAGGAAAGAAGAAGCAAACCACACCAGAGCATCCGCCAACCACCCAGTGGTCTCTTACAAGTTGAAATGACAAGTACAATGTAGGATAATAACATATTAAGTCCCCCACCACCATTCACCCCCATGTTAAGAATACATTTTTTTAAAAATCAACACAAAAACAAAAGCAAACAAAAAATCACATTGAAACAAACAGTCAAATGAACAATCATTAAAGAACGCACAACAGAAAATAAAAAAAACAAAATTGATACAAAAAACTACAAAAACAAAGAAATACGAGCAAAACAAACAAACCAAAATATTAAAACGAATCGAATAAATAAAGAGTAAATTACATTAGAGAAAAAAAAAAGAAAAACAAGTAAAAACTAACAAGGAAAATACAAACACACACACAAATTCACACAAACAGACTCACACTCTTAAGTACACACACACACACTCACACACACACACATACATTTACAAACATAAACACACTCTAACACACACATACATAAACACATGAACATACACAGCCACATACTGTTTTACACACGCACACATACACGCCTACACACACATATATATACACACACACACACACACACACACACACACACATACACACACACACACACACATACACACACACACACACACACAAACATACACACACACACACATACACACATA
>NW_004797566.1:202828-203972 GCF_000002075.1 Aplysia californica | reverse complement strand
TATATATATACAAGCAAGCCAGTTCGATTTAGGTCAGTTGGAGAGGTGAACAAGAAGGACCGAGATTTTCCACCACCCTGTATTCAATTGTGACAAGTCGTCATCAATGGACGCTCCGTCACACCCAGCCTTCAGCCCTGGTGTGTGCAGTAGTGTCACTTTCAGGACTCCCGGTCCCTTGGCGATCCCTGCTCGGAATCTGTGGGATGCTGCAGATGAAGCTGGGTCAACTTGGAATTGGAAATCACCCTGTGAGACGTTGTCTGTCCTTTTGTGGTCGGGAATTTTTCCCGAGCAGGGAGTCAGAAAGGGGCGATTCTGCTGACAATCACGTAAAAGCTAGGGCTATCGTTGCGTCCCAGACCAGGGGAAATTGGAGGGGTCTCCAGAGATTCAGTCTGAACTGACCAACAAGACCGCGTGCCCTGTACACGAGTTAACTGTATTTACTGCTTACGTAAAAATTGAGAGTGGTGGTATGTTGGTGCTGTGGTATGATTTATGCTCCCACTTTTTTATCCAACATAATATATCGCCCTTAACTGTCCTCCGTTATTTCTGTGTGTGTCATTCTTTAGTGAAATGGTCTTATCTTGTATGCTTGTATGACCTAATTACCTAATTTGTAGCAAGTCCTTAAACTCGTACTAAAACTAAAACTAAAGTAAAAACCGACCCCCCGCCCTTCCCCACTTGTAACCCCCAACCCCCTTTTCATTCTCCATATTATAATATGTTACCATATAATATGTTAAGAGGGTCTTCCTTGTACGACGTCATAACAGCACAAAACGGGCCCAATAGAGAATTTAGAACATGGATAATGTGTAGTAGAAAAATTACGTTCCACACGAAGTGCTTAGGTTTACATTAGAAGAATTATTCTCTGACGCCAGGAAAAAGGTGACTCATTGTTAGACAGCCGTATCCGCTCTGACGTACATCTTTATAAGACAATCACCTGTAAAAACGGCCAATTACTCTTTCCTTTTGTGTGTATTTTATTGCAAGTTAAAATAACAATGTGACAGACGTTCACCTTTCTAAAACGGATATTTTTTTTTTGGGGGGGGGGATGGGCGGCCGTCTTATAAAGTGACTATATTTAGATAATCGTGCAGGCACGTAGGCACACACACACACA
>NW_004797566.1:199588-200824 GCF_000002075.1 Aplysia californica | reverse complement strand
CACACACACACACACACACACACACTAAAACATACATAAACACATTTTTTCTGCCTTTTTTGCACTGTCAGAAAATAATCCAAAGTATTATTTCCCTAACAAATTGGCACTTTCTAGGTCACATCATTCAGAGTAGCCTTCTGCGTGTTCTCGTGTCACACCCCACCGGTGATCAGCTCTCTCTTCTTCTCTCTCACCGGTCTCGCTTCCGGACCAGTAATGAACCCCTTACAATTTGGGAATATATTTTTCTTCCCCAGGTCTATTATTCTGCCTATTACTTTGGTCCAGTTCGGCACTCTATTTAAAGGACAATGCTAATAAGCTGTGACAGACCTAGCAAGTGGGCAGAGGATTATTTATTGCAAAAAAGAAAATAAAAGAAAGAAAAATTCCCGGCGACTGGCAAAAAGCGATCATAGTACCATTCTGGAAGAAGAAAGGCAGCAAGAGAGACGGTGCAATGTATAGAGGAATTTCACCCCTAAAGCATGTGGGCGAGATGTTCGTCAAGATATTGGAATTGCCAACAAGACACAAAGTTGAACCATTTCTGAGTGAGGTCCAAGTGGGATTTAGAAAGGGAAGAGGATGCACCGACGAAATACTTGCCCTGCGACAATTGTGCGAAAGGGTATCAGAACACAACAGAGAACTAAACATAGTATTTGTCGACCAGGAGAAAGCGTTAGACAGAGTGAACAGAAACAAGCCATGGAAAGAACTCGACGTACTCACAGAATTGTTCGAAATATCATCCGGAGTAAGACAAGGTTGTGTCCTATCACCACTACTATTTATCATAATTATATATAGATAGAATTACAAAAGAGGCCAACACAGAACCAGACACCCTTATTAAATTACTCTTTGCTGATGACCAAAGCCTGGCACACAAACATGAACGAAGTCTCCAACACCACCAATGATGGGCACAAATGATGTCATCCAACATCAAAGAATCAAATGGTTTGGAAATTGGAAACCTCGGGCGATTACCAACACACCACCTAGCACAACGTGCCTACATTTTAAAAAAATCGATAGCAGCAAGGTTAAAGGGCGACCGAGAAAGACCTGGATAGATGGAGTCAGGGAAACATTAACCACCAAAGGCATCCCCGTGACCCAAGCTCTCCAGCTGGTGACAGAGAGACGTCTCTTTTCTTCCCGCGACACCCAAAAGGACATTATTGGCGGATAAAAGTAAAGTGAAGAAAAGCTAATAATAATAAT
>NW_004797566.1:192036-195073 GCF_000002075.1 Aplysia californica | reverse complement strand
AGAGAGAGAGAGAGAGAGAGACATACACTGAGAGAGGGAGATAGAAAGAGGGAAAATGTTCCATGTAGCGAATATCTTGAATTGAGATTTTTTTCCCTGAAACCCGTCATTCGCCGCATGTATGGCTCCAATTCTTAAAGGTGAATACATTTTCGCCAGATCTCTGGAAAAACGCATTTTTCAGCTAGGATAATTTGAAAAATGTTCGGAGTAAAACTATGAACAAAATGTCACCGCGATATTTGAAAGAAATCGTTCATGGAAAGGTAACTGAGACTATTCTGTTTTAAACTATGCAGGCTTTTACTCGTAGACACGGTGGAAGCAAAACCTTTCTCAGAAGGGAAACCAGTATCATAAGACTTCTACAAATTCTGCAAAATTTTCAATGTTCTTTTAGTGTTTGTTTAGTAAGAGTTTTACGGGCTCGCGAAACACAAATTAATTGCTTATAGAATAGCTCAAGGCACACCTTGATTTTGTTTTGTTCCACGTTTGGGATTATAAATTGTTATAATAAAAGTTTCAGCTTTTAAAATAACAAATTACATTCTATTGAAGAAATCAAATTTACATCTTTTTTGGGTAAAGGCCAAAGGGTCTTTATAAAATCTAGAATTCTGTTGGGATTAACCACGGAAAACCAGGCCTTTCAATTTTGTACATTTAAAATATTTGCTGCGGGTCGCTCCAAAGTCCGGATTTTCTGTTAGTATGCGTCTAATGAAGAAATTTGAGTCGCATTCGACAGAAAAAGGTTTCTGATATCTGTGCAGGTATGTGTCAGAAAGGTATGCCTGATGTGTAATCGTGTAAAAACAACGTCGTTTCTTCTGGAAAAACTTGAAGGTTTTCGTGGGTGCAGTTTGTTAATGATGTAGATATACTATGTCACTCTAATGGTTGTTTTTATACGACCGTTGACATAATTTAAATGATTTGGGAGACAGGTGTTTTCTTCTCTGCTTGTCTAACAAGAAATGAACGCTGACAGTCATACAACATCCCAGCAGGCATATGGAGAGATACTTGATATAAAACCTCACAACCGTGGAATCGAACTAGTGTTTTCTGTCTCTTCACCGCACCATAGACTCCCGTAATCTCTATGAATACAAATGTGTTCACAATTTATTGGTGGTTCATAACATGATGTCACATGATTTCCCACTCATTGTAGGATGATATCACGCGAGGCATCCTGGTGAAATGAGGTGAAGGTAACGTCCCTGTACTGATAGTTTTGACAATTTGTATCCACTTTTTGTTTTTTTTTGTTTGTTTTAGTAAGGTTTTACGGCGCTGGCAACAGCATAAGGTCATGAGCGCCAAGGGGTGGATGTCAACAGAGAAGTCCAAACGGGGAATCAGGCTTACTCTGCTCACCTCGCTAGCCTCAGCAGCGCCTTCTGCTTCGACTATCACGGCACCCCGGAAATAGCTGTTCACAAGAGAGGGACAAACATACAAGAGAAGTAGAAGAAAAATGACGATGGTAAGGATGAGGAAAGAAAAATCAGCAGTTCCCCCTATGTTGTTCCGTCACAATATGAGCATGGCATTGATAAATCAGCCCATTTACAATTCTACTGTTGATAAGATGTTAATATCCCCCCATTTGAGAATAGCCTGAAGACAACTTCAGTCAGTAGCACCGCCCTTATGGGGTTTGCTTTTTTGGCTCAAACACCAGAATTATCCATTTGAAAACACATTTTGTGTGGACTTTACTGGAAAAAAAGACACATAAAAGTAAATTTTCAGTTTACACGGTCACTCAAACTATGGAAGTCACCCAAATCTGATGGCCATTTTTTTTCGTACAAATTTTACCTCTGAAACCAGGCGACCCGTGCTTACTTCCGGCGCAAATATTTCGATAGATGGATATTTTTTGGTCATCGAAGGATAGACTATTGAATATGCAAAAACAAGTACAATTGGTGAAAATATAATTCGTAACAAAGGCTCTCTAAGCACCAATAAAATTGGGATTTTTAAAAAGATAATTAGAAATAAATACGTGTATCCCCCCAAACCAAGTGTTTACTCTAATTTGGCGAATACACAGTTCGAATGGACAACCGACGATATAGTATTTGTTTTAGGTTGGTAAATCATTTATTACAGCAGATTCCTGGTTTACCACCCTTAACTCCGATAACCCCCCACCCCAAGGGGACGTTACTTTGAACTTATCTGTCAGGGCCAACCAGGGTAAAGTGGGGTACCTCATCTCAGGAAAAAACCAGTGTGCCTGATGAAAGTTCTCCTGTCTCGAGAATCAACCTCGGGTCTCTTTCGAGCGAGGGAGCAGAGTTTAGAGGCTACACCACAGACGCCAGTGCTAATCCATTTGTGTCTAAAATGGCTTTAAAATCAAATTGGAACAAACGAGCTGGTTTAACAACAATTCCGACCTTTCTTTTTTTTTTTCTGATCAACATTTGCATACCTTGATAGATTTTTAAAAAATGATACAATTGAATTATCTTCTTAGAAACGTGGGTGAGCACGAATTTTATTCAAGTTTGCCATAATCTTTTTATACTGTCTTTCGTTGAAGTGAGAGCAAGCTTTCCACATTCATGCTATAATCGAGTTTTCGCGCTCTGTTCACAGACGCAGAGTGGCTTTTTGTGTTGTAAGCGTTTCATGAGCTGGGGCTATCTTAACTGCCTTTCATAAAATAGAAGCGCAGATAACAGACGGGTGGGGTGGAAATGGAGCGGGGGGGTGCAACTCTTAGAAAAAGGCGAAAGAGACAGAACTAATATTGTAGTTTTGAGAGTGAAAATAAAGCAAAAGGAAGGGAGAGCGAGACAGAGACAGAAAATTGGATAGTAGAAAAAGAGTCAGAACCTGAGAAAGAAATGGAGACACAGAACAAAGCCGAGATGGAGAAAGATAGAAATAGAAGATAGATAGATAGATAGATAAATAGATAGATAGACAGATAGATAGATAGATAGATAGATAGATAGATAGATAGATAGATAGATAGATAGATAGATAGATAGACAGAGAGAGAGAGAGA
>NW_004797566.1:173239-191605 GCF_000002075.1 Aplysia californica | reverse complement strand
TGGGGGGGGGGTTTGCTTGTTTAATCTTCTTTCACTGTCCTTTTAAGTGCTGAAGAAATCCCACACACAATACAGGCAAACTTCAACGGTCTGCAGCAACATTTCACAGCGTGCACGTGAAGCACTTCTGGGCTATGGGAAGATGACATTCCGTTTTATGTAGTGGCATATCAGAGCTAAAAAAGGGGGAAACATGTCCGGAAACCGCTCTTATACGTTTGAAAGGTGCCATAAGGAAATCAAATCAGGTCATTTATGTTTGAAGGAAAAGGAACAATAAGGATGCAAATAAAAAATAAGTAAATAAATAAATAAAATAGATAAACAATAATAAATGAATGAGTGAATAAAAGAATTAATTAATCAATTAATTGATTAATTAATGCTGAAGCAACATTTGTGCACGTGCTTAAAGTAGGGCTATTGGAAGGTGAAATCCCATACTAGGTAGTCGCATATCAGAGCAAGATGGAGAAACATGTCCGGAAACCTCTCTTAGACGTCGACATGGTGTGATAAGGGGAAAAAAATAAGTCGTTTATGTATGCGGGAACAGAAACTGTAGGGGTGGAAAGAAAGAAAGAAAGAAAGAAAGAAAGAAAGAAAGAAGGAAGAAAATATATGTATGAATCTTTAAAAAAAGAACGAATGAAAGAATATGTGAATAACTTTTAAAAAAGAATGAATGAGTGAATGAAGGAAGGGAGGAAGGAAGGAAGGAAGGGAGGAAGGAAGGAAGGAAGGAGTTTTAAAAAATAAAAGAATAATTGAATGAAATAGAGTTAATAAATAAATGAATGAATAAATGAATAAATGAATAAATGAATAAATAAATGCTGGGTTTAACGCAGGAGTGTGAAGTTCTTCTGGGCAATGGAAAGATGACATTCGATGTTACGTAGTCGCATATTAGACTGATGGGTGGTAAACATACCTGGACCGACGTTTGTACCATAAGGAAATGCATTTAGCTAGTTTATGTTTGGAGGGGAAATGGAATAGGAATATGAATTTTTTAATTTAAATATATAAATTATAATTAATTAACGAATAAATGGAAAAAAATGATATCGCTAAATCAATCAGTAAATAAAGAAAGAAAGAAAGAAGTAGAGAAATTTTTACAAAATATAAAAGTAAAAAAGTAAAAACATTAACAAGTGGGCTGTACAACAGTGAATAAAAAAAAATTAATAAAGGTACATTTACACGGATATCAAACATACAGAAAACGTAAATAGCAAATATTTTAAAACTATATTTTAATACAAGTTTTTTTTATTGTTCGTGGAAAAAATGATGGACGGAGATACGGAAGGGAAAAAATAGAGAGAGAGAAAGAACACCGGAAACACAATATTCATCACTTGTGGCGTACGGACAAAAAGCAGGCGGACGTGATGGTAAAAATAAAAAAATAAAAACTAATCAAATAAATGTGTAGTATTATTTTTCTCTTAACCTAAACGACTGATCAGCATTTAATTTGTGTTTAATTCATTTTGCTGTAAATTGTGTAGTATGTTTTATTTAATTAATCTTTCTTACTTTTTCCGGTGTTTTCAAAGTTGGACACGACCTTGTGTGGCTTCTGCGTTCTCCATTCTGCTAGTCCCATGATGCTGCGGTCGACAGAAATACTCGGCTGAGATTTGGACAGAAGACTTAGTAAGACCGACGCAAGAAGAATAATGTATCCCTGTCTTCCTGGTTTTCCCACAGCTAGAAAAGAAAACTCACTGCCTGAAACAGCATACCCCCAGTGTCTGACAAAACCGTATAACTGCCACATACTGAAGACTCTTTCTTTCTTTCTTTTCTTTTTTTTCTTTTTTTTCTTTCTGTTTCTTTCTTTTTATTTTCTTTCTTTCTTTCTTTGAATTAATTTTAATTAGTTTGTTTCTATTTATTTATCCATCTATTCATTAATCATTCATTTAATTATTCATTCATTCATTCACTCACTGATTCATGTAGTCATACACTTCATATAACCATGTATTCATTTACTAAATTCGGGGAAGCAATTTCTTTTCTAATTTTCTAATATAATTTGGAAGTTCTCAAAAATTTTGTTTGGAGCATTGCAAAAGGGGGAGTCGGATACGTTCTTAAGCCTGCTTTTCTAATGTCAGGTCAGTCTTCTTTCTCGTATTTTGTCTTTTCTTTTTCTATTACCTTTTTATGGTATCACTAATTACAACTGCGATTATGAATAACGTGATCATGAGAAGAAGAATATCTTATTTAAATTTGTACAGAAAGGAAATTAAATATGAGACCAGTGGCGAAGCGTCTATAAAATCAAATAATCACTGCGTCTCTTCCTAATTTTGAAACATTGTTGCTGTCAAATTCACCCATAAACGTACACCTCATAAATTAAACGTAAAATGACGTTCATAATCAACAATGAACGGTATGCCTAACTTTCAAAACGGTTTCACTGCCTCAGAAATAGCCTGTTCACCCCTCTCGGGGCACTCCATAAGCAGTCACAAGCTTTGATTAAGTAAGCTTAAAGTGAGGCTGGAAGAGTATAATATTATCAATAGAGTTGAAGGGAACATATCGTGCATAGCAGTCAAAACTGTTTCATTGCCACATATACCCTGTTCACCCCTTTGGGGCCACAGTTACAAGCAGTCACAAAAACTGATTATGTGAGGTAACTATAACACTGGTCGAGTCTACGTCACAAATGTGAGGGAACTAACTCCTAATAATAATAATCTTGACTGCTGCCAATGCTTGTTTGTTTTTTTTCCTCGACTTTTTACCGTCTTATAATCAGATCATGACCTCGATTATGAAACCGGCTCCTGGCCGCAAAAGGATAGACAAAAACAGCCAAATATGAAATTTTAAAAACGATAATTTCCATGGTCTACCAAAGGGTTATACTCACTGGTAGATCTATGACATATCGATCTAGTACTGACATCTCCGATTCCTTGCTTTGTGTTTGTGTATTCACATCTAAAGTTAAATTTAATTTTAGATGACATTGATATTTAATAAGATACTTTCCCGATTATTTTGGCGGTTGAACATACAATGTGAATTCCGGATTTGTTTTCATTCACAAATCAGAGTCGCTGCCTCGAGTAAGATTCTTGTGTGATATCTCAGGCCATGTCTGGTCCCGTTTCACTTTGATTACCCTGTCAAACAAGTCAGCCTTCATCCCTGTATGAAATTAATTTTGCTACTTCTTCTTTTGTTGCTGTTCTGTTATAATGTTTTCATAGTCATAGTTGGAATTGTTTTACGTGTTGAGAGATACAAATGCAAACCTTTTATGACAAAAAGTAAGGTAGATAGTATTTGTATTGTCCAAATTCCCACTTAAGAGCGCTGAACATGTTAAAACTATTACCACAAGAGAACATGCTCCCTCTGCTGTGCTCCTGACTCTTTCAGCAGCCTTTCTACTGCTACTCCTTGGCACCTTCTTCATGCTGTCTTTCAGCAACACCCCTGACCTTAGCGCATGTAAGATCTAACATATAGCCAAGGGCGAAAAATCTCGGAGGGCCCGTGTGCAAACTGCGCACGTTAAAGATCTCCTTGGTGGTCTAAAATCGATAAGAGTAGGCTTCGGCCGCCACCCGGGCAAAATTCAAAATTTCCTACCAACTAAAAATATTAGGTGTGTCCCGCGCGCTCATATGACCGTTAAAACACTTACCAAAACAATAACATATAGCCTTCTCGGATACGGGCAAAAAATCTGGGAGGTCCCGTGTGCAAGCTGCGCACCTTATAGGTCGATAAGAGTAGGCTTCAGTCGCTACCTGGGGAAAAATTCGTAATTAATTCCTATCAAATGGAAAATAATATGTAATGTGTCCAGCTTGCTCATAAAAAAATATGACCTTATGCTGTTACGACACCTTAAACTCTTACCCACACAAATAATCTCAAGTACAATGCGAGTGGGTTAAAGTCTACTTGAACCCGCCATTGGAAAGTTACTCGACTTTCTCCTTGCTGCTGTGCGGTTCTGTACAATAGACTTGTTTGATTTATTTTAAGGGGGGGGGGGGGGGGGTACAACTGAAGACTTTTCCGCTTAATAGTGGATTTTTTTTATATGACCAAATTTAATACAATTACAAAAAAGATAGTGAAGAATTTTAAAATCCGCAATCACATTTGAGAAAATAGTTTCTTTGCCATGGGAACAGCGGTCATGTTAGAATTTGCTGACATGTCTTACGCAATGAATATAGCACTTATTTTTAAAAAAATGGAAATAGGTTGTTATTTTGCGAGTTACAATAGACATTTCATTTCCGTCTTCTTTTTGTCTTCCTCAATTGCGTTATGTTTTTTAACTTTCACAACAGCCAACAAACATGTCTAGTCTTCAAATTAATTGTTTACAAGGAACTGCTGCTTTTTCTTTCCTAATCCTTACTATCGTCATTTTTTCCTCTACTTCTTTTGTATGTTTGTCACACTCTTGTGACCCGCTATTTCCGGGGTGCCTTGATAGTCGAAGCAGACTTTGTGCTGTTGAGGCAAGAGAGGTGAGCAGAGTATGCCTGATTCCCTGTAAAGACTTCATTCACTGTTGATATCCACCCCTTGGCACTCATATGACCTTAAATATGCAGTTGCGAGCGCCGTAAAACCTCTACTAAAACATAATCCGTCAAACAAAACTAATCGTTCACACACTTTCTTGGTTTGTTGTGTAGTGGTGAGGAGCTTCGCTGCCAAATACAGAAACCTCTGTGGAGATAATTCTTATTGAGTATCTCGTTGTTTCCGCCTTCAAGTTGCACCGCTTTCAGCGCGGGATGGTCTCAATGGAAAAGCATGAGATTTCTAAATTAAATTGAGTCGGTCAGGACGTAAAAACCACGACCAAAAACAAAAACTACTCAGTTCACCCTATCCGAACGCCCTGGGGTCATTTTGTACCCCCAGGGTTGTATTCTTCACATTTTAGAATACTTCTAGTACGAAGATCGCTTTGAAACTATCAGTATTTCTAAAAACATCATTTTGACAGACTGCTATGTAAAGCGTACGGATCGAAATAACGAATACATTTCCTATTTGAAAAGTGGTGGCCTCAGAGTTCCCCACGTCGTAAGGATACGATAGAAAACACAAGATACGGATAGTGTTAAATTATACCCCTACGCCCCACACTCCTTTTACTAATTTAAAAGAGAACGTTCTCTAGATCCAGAGTTATTTGCATTGATGATAACAAAACGTCAATGATTACCACGTTGCTGACATTTCCCAAAACCAGATCAGTTGAAAGTTCGTGACAAGTAAAAATTTGATTAAGTCTGGCAAATAAAAATGTTAGTCTATCTAATTTTGATTCGCGACCAAGTACAATGCCGCCGTATGAACAACCAGATTTGTTTGTATTGATCACGGCAGAGGAAAGGTGGGCTAAATTGCCACAAATAAGTATACTGTCAATCGTTACACTTGTGATAGGACCGGCTAATCACAATGGAGTATATTAAATTTTAGAAGAGAAGCAACAAGCGGATGTGTTGCTGTTATTATGCGGGCAGGGTTGTCGGGCAATGATTTGTTAACATTTTGCGGCCATTTCTAGTCAAAATTCAAACTTGTCTTTGACTGAACATAAAATATGGATAATTTGATGTCTATCTTAAATCAACAAAACACGAATATGACGACGACGACGACGACAACAACAACAACAACAACAACAATAACAGCTACAACTTTAACAGCAACAACCTGTCTAGTGCGTCAGCAGGTCTTATAACAAGGGTGAACAAATCGTTTTTTCCTACTCTTATGAACACCTAACGACATTCGGTGTAAGTACATTATATCTTGTTCCTCAGCTTCTTACACAGATCAAGTTGAAGAACAAATTTGTTCAAATTGACATTTCTAATAAAAGCACAAAAGGTGGTGGGTTATTGAAGTTGTACGTCGATCATCATGAATTTCCAAAGAGCTCGAAAACGCCACTGGGAGTTTAGAATAGTGCCGTGGCATGTTACCACGCGATACTTAGAATGTCCTGTTCAGCAATAAGTTTCAGCTATTTAATTGTTTGTGGCTTCTTTCCGTACTCTGTCCGCCGCCCCCCCCTCCCAACCATACTCCCCTCGAACAAATCCATAAGGAAGTAATCGATGGGGTTCAAGTAGGGACCATTCATTTGTAGGCTTTCGATTTTCAAGGCGTTCCCAAATACATTGTAGTTCTTGCAACCTTGCAAAGGCCATTATTAATATGTGTGTTGTGTGCCCTCACTGCCTGAATGCTTTTAAGAAGTGCAGTTTTGCGATTTATTCATCCTGGGGTAATTTTTTAAACTTACTATTTCTGAAACGTTTTAATTGATAGTGGGTCCCCCCCCCCCCCCCTCCTTTTTTTTCATTAAACATATTTTATTGAAACAGAGTCAAACCTGACTGAGCTATTGAACTTTAAATTAGTCCTCTTCTTAAATAACTTCATTGAAGTTTTAGTATGTTAAAGATGTTAGATGTTTCTAAAATAGTTGCAACAACTATGGGAGTACAGTGTCAAAGAGGAGGCTACAGTCTAACTGTGGCTGGAACATCTACCCACGAAATGTTGAGGGGGGGGGGGGGGTTACAGAGTACGGAAAGAAGCCACAAACAATCAAATAGCTGAAACTTATTGCTGAACAGGACATTCTAAGTATCGTCGTGGTAACATGCCACGGCATTATTCTAAAGAAATAGAGTGGAAGTAGAGTGGAAAAAGCAGGTTGCAAAGTCTACAGTGGTCCCCGGACGTTCAGACACAATACGGGATGGATGGAGATAAAGGTGAAGTAAGCGTAACAACTTGTATTTGAGTGTGGCATCTAGGAGATACGCGTCAGGAGGAACCAAACTGTTTAGTGAATGCTATCAGCTAACCAGAAAGGTCTACTTTAGCCAACTCATTGGTCAATTAATAAAGGACAATCGTCTTTGGCGCATGGAGCGCGCGCACGTGTGTGTGTGTGTGTGTGTGTGTGTGTGTGTGTGTGTGTGTGTGTGTGTGTTTGTGTATGTGTGTGTGTGTTTGTGTGTGTGTGTGTGTGTGTGTGTGTATGAGAGAGAGTGTGAGAGAGAGAGAGTTTGTGAGCAAGCTCGTCCGCACGTGCGGTGAAACATACTCACACAAAAAAACCACCCTAACATTACTAACAACCAATGCTTTAGAAATCTCGAAACAGTTTTCGAAACAGTGTTGCCCCTCACTTTTTCAATCGTTTGTAACAACTCAGCTATTTGTGAATACAGAGTATTTGCATGTTAATTAGTTAACTGATACTTCACTCATCGTTTAATGTATATTGTTACCAGCCAGAAACTCAAACAATGCCCATCCATTGTTTTATTCAACAACAGATGCCGCGTTGAGATGAGATAACTTTTTTCAAAACAATTGTGCTGTCATGCAGAGATCGAGTGACCCTTGGCACGAATAGCCCCAGGAGATTATACAATTCTAAGGTCCTTGCATTAGCCCCCACAGAAACAGGAGACCTCCGAATATGCAAAGTAGCTCAAATAAGGTCCCACCCAATAGACGTCTAAAGTAAATCTTCACCCAACTGACGTCATGAGGTGGACATTCCGTCAAAGAAAAACCTAATAATATAGATCCCCTTTCTTTTCTTCCCTCGACCTGTTAAAATATATAATGTAAACCACTTCCCGTTTCTTCTGTACTGCTTTTTTTGTACCCCACCTTTATAACAACGTATGATTCTCGATTCATATAAAAAACTTAGAAGAAATATTAAAAAATGAAAACGAAAAGAAAGAAAGAAAGGAAAAAGGCAAACCAATGTCACGACTGAAGAATAGATAAAGTTCATTTTCCTGTCTATTTTTTCACATCGCAAGCGCCCACAGGCTTCTTTTCTCGTTAATTTCGCCCCTTAAGCCTGGGGGTTGTCTCTCTTTTTGCGCGTACGTGACATCTAATCCCAGGTTGATTTCAGCTGGTGGGGGTGGGGGGGGGGGGGGGGGGGGGAGGGCAGAGCAGTACTCAGCGGTCATAACATATTACTATATAGAGTGGAGACTTATTCGACTATTTCAATCGGCATAGTATCTTTTTTTTTTTTTCATTTTTAACAGGGTGCTGCTTAGTGGCGTCAAGCAATATCATGGTTGTGAAATTGTTCTGTCTTGGTGAAATATCGTGTATACATGCATGTATGTAGTTAGGTATGTATGTATGTATGTATGTAGGTAGATAGGCAGTTGGACAGGTAAATAGGTAAGTTGGTAGAAAGGTAGGTACGTAGGTACAGTTGCCCTTGTAAACCAAATTTCCCTTCTAGAATCAATAAAAATGTTATTATAAAAAACGAATAATGTTTTTTTTTAAAACCTCCATCGAACAAATTTAGAATATTTAGATTGCAGGATTCCGATTCTACCTGGGAGGCCTAATTAACTTGAGCTGAGAGAAAGGAATACTTTATCCCAGCCGAAAGACCGAGTCACTAGGTCAAAATTTTCTCCCCACTAGGGAATCGAACTCGTATTTCATGTGTGCCATAGCAAATCGCCTAGCCGCTACACCATAGACGCCAGTTGTGCATGGTTGTATCTTGGAAGAAAAGTGAACGAGAAAGTGTGTATACCGATCTGAATGAATCAAGAAAAGAAGTGCACTTATAGCTACCGGCGTGAGTGGTTACAAGGTACTCTTTTGCTCATTCTTTGTAAGCAAGCATCTCTTTTCCTTATGTATGCCTCTTCTTGTTCGTATGTTGATCTCTGGTGATGTATCTAATTTTCAGCCCCACCTTTATAATAGCGTACTTTTTTTTATTCATAATTATCTGAACTCTTAGCAAGCATATTATTTTTATTCTTTTTCACTTTTTAGGAGGAGGGAAAGGAGAGATGAGGGGGAGGGTTATAACGATAAAATCAAATGTACCCGCTTTATAGAACAAGCTCTGTTCATTCTCCTCTTTATTTTCACACCGAGAGTGCTAAAAGCTATTTCTATAATTGATTTTGCTTTCCAAGCCGAGCAATCACCTCTCTTTCCGTGCGCGTGACTTTTATTTCCGAGTTGACACAGGAGACAACTCAGTCTTCTGTCACGCTAGACTATTTCGGATGACGACGAAAGCCATGTACACACTAAACAACAAACAATCACATCTTCACACGGCTAAAGTTCATGGGTTTAGCACCCTTTTCAGCACTGTCAAGTTATCTAAATGGCGGAATCTCTGAAATTAACCCCCGTGCCCGATAGGAAAGTGCTGGGAGCGTTGAGCTGCCTTGAAAACTCCACTAAACAACCAGTTAAAGAACACCCAATCTGGGATTCGAACTAGGGCCATTCGCCCTGTAGTCCAGCACGTACCAAGTGAGAGATAAAGGAGCGTGAGTCACATTACTATCAAAAAGTCAGACGTCACATCATGCTCATACTTGCATCTAAAAACGAGTGGAAATTATCCTTGAGCGGGTGGGGCATTGTCCCAACAGTATCTGTATTGACGTCTGCCCAATGAACAAAGGCAAGCGTTAGTACAACGTCCTGAGCAACAAATTGTATTACATCATGGTGAAAACAGGCTCTTGTCAAAATAGTAAAAACCGAGGAAAACGGCATTTTCCCGCCCATTAAAAATTTGGCAATTTAAAAAATATTTTTCCATTTTTTTGGGACTCACCACCTTTTAAATACACATTTTGGTTGGAGTATACAGAAAAACGTTGAATTGCAGTTTTCCAGATATCAAGCTTTTGAGGTTAGCAAACTTTGGCGGCCTTATTCTCGCTAATTTTATCTCTTCTACAAGGCGACCACTACCTCCTTTAAAAGCGAAAAGCTCAACTTCTATTCAAGACAGATGGGAAAAATGTATCACTAAAATTGAGACAAATTATACGACTTTATGACCATATTGATAACTGCATGTACCAACAATTGACGAGCGCTTGATTCCACGGCGTCGTGACGCAAATTATTATGCCTATGGCAGGTTTGTTGTTTTTTTTCCTCTACAGAAATATCTTTTTCATTGAGGTCAACGCACGCTGGAAAAGAAGGCAGCTCAAGGCCTCTACCAGATGCTGTTGGCGTGTTTGTCACTCGGCGTTCAATATTCAAATAAGAGCATGTTGTTTCGAAATTCGCACGGTGGCCTGAGTTGAATGTATTGTTAGATGTGGGAGAAAAAAAAATTGTATGTTCATCCAATGGGTATTCGTATGTATGCGTGTGTCATGTGTGTGTGTGTGTGTGTGTGTGTGTGTGTGTGTGTGTGTGTGTGTGTGAGAGTGTGTAGGTGTATGTGTGTGTGTGTGAGGGTGTATATATGTGTGTGTGCGCGAGCAGGCATCTGTGTTGTTTGTGTCTGTGTGTGTAATTGTGTTTGATTGTGTGTGTGTGTGTGTATGTGTGTGCGTGTGTGTGCCTGTGTGTATGTGTGTGTGTGTGTGTGTGTGTGTATGTGTTTGTGTGTGTGTGTGTGTGTGTGTGATGACTAGTGTGTGTGAATGTATTTAACATGCGCAGCAAAATCACCTCCGTTGTGATTAGTAAAATATTGACTTACCTCATTTTTTGGTAAGATAACAATGTGCTACTGAAAACAACTAATGTGGACATTTGGAACATATATGTCTTTTGGGTAATATTATTAACATTGTTTGTTGTTGTTTGTTTGTTTGTTTGTTTGTTTGTTGTTTTTTTTGGGGGGGTAAGTACATTTCCGACTCATTACCTTAAGCCCCGCTTCCACCCCCACACCCCTTTCCTACAAAAATAACACGCACAACACACTCAATACACACACACACATGCATACACACACACACACACACACACACACACACACACACACACACACACACACAAGCATACAGACAGGCAAACAATTCTTCAATCAAGTTATACATGTCTTTTGTGCGTGACGTTTAATGCAGCCCCTCAAATAATAGAGACGCCGTGCGTGCTTTCTACGTAAAGGGACGTGCGTGCTTTCTACGTAAAGGGGATACTGAGTGGAAGGCTAAAGTTTACTTTTACTGTCGTGCATTTATCTGAATTGAATGGCGTACTCGAACCAAGTACACTGGACATTTTGAAGACAAGTGCAATTTCGTAACGAATATTGTCTTTTCTAAACCTCAAAGTTGAACCCGTTTCCCATCGTATGCAGAGCTTAATACGTAGTTATTTTGCTTGAAGCTATATATGTTCGTAGTTTTTGCACTCTATCTTGACATAATTGAGTCATTTTGAAGACGGCTACTACATTTTGTGTGTTTGTTTGCGAAGGGTGGTGAACTTTTCTCTTTGCTTAGCAGTACTCTTGGTTTGAAAGTCAGCTTAGTGGAGAGACAGACAGGTAGACCAAAGACAGATGGGCAGACTAACGAGAGAGCGACTGAACAAGAATACGATAGATGAACAGACCAAAGAAAGATGGACGTAGAGAGAGAGAGAGAGAGAGAGAGAGAGAGAGAGAGAGAGAGAGAGAGAGAGAGAGATGGACTGGCCTACAGAGATAGACGGTCGAACGAGAGATAGAGAGATGGAGAGAGACGGACAGACAAAAAGAGAAGGACGGGCGAACGAACGAGAGATTGAGAGACGAAGAGAGATGGAGAGACGGGCGAAAGATTGACATACAAAGAGAGAGAAACAGACGAAGAAAGGAGAACCGATAAAGAGAGGTGGACAGACGAAGAGATAAGGAGAGACAGACATATGAAGAGAGGAGGATTGACAGAGAGGAGGATATAAGAAGAGATATAGAGTGACATAGGAGATATGAAACGAAGAGAGGAGGATAGACAAAGTTTTGTCTCTGGGGATCTAATTGCTATTTACATTACTGTCCGTTTCCGTAGGGTCAGTTTTTTGTTCATGAAATGGCCACATTAAATGTACACTGAAAATTTCGAAGACAAGGGCAATGAAGAAAAGTATATCACAAATTTCAAACATTCAAATGTTGAAAACCTCATGATTCCTCCTTGACATTCCCAGGTAATTGTGTGCAAACTGTTGTATTGACATGACACCTGAACCATAGTCTTTTCACGATCCTGATGGACTGGAAGTACGACCTGCATGTGCGTCTAATATAAGTAGAATAGAATGGGTTTTTTTCTGTTTTCACGAGGAATTAATAGTTAACATGAAACTGTTCTGTCACCCAGTCAGAAATATCTACTGTAAAAGGCCACTAACTTTCAAACCTACAACTTGAAATACAAGCATAATAATATCTTTCTGAGTGGCGATTAAAACAAGGTACCACTCTATTCTCGATCTTTCCTGTAGAAAAAGAATGATTCTTTCAACCATGAAATTGAAATATGAAGTATACTACTAATACGTCAAGGTGAAAGGATTATTTTTCAGCAAAAATATTTCTTATAAGACTGAAATTTGGCAATAGGAATACAAATTTAATTTTTCAAATCACACACCAGTATGTCGTGAGACTTCCATATTGTGCATTCAGCATTGTTGTTTCAGGCATTGGTGTGGGTTTGTTGCAGAGGTAAAATTGAATGAATCTTGGATTGGGATTCAAGTCACAAGCACAGCAGTTAATCCTTTCCCACAGGTGCTCAACTTGGTTAAAACTGGTGAAATGGTAGTACGTAGATTTATTGCAACGACGTTATTCTGGATTTTAAAGAATTTTAATCCGCATTGCCGTATTATGATTTTATGGGCTGATTGTGTTTTTGAAAATAGCCGAATGTGCTCAAGCGGTCTTCTGTACACTGTTGCACTTCCATCGTCGGGGAAGAAATCCGAATTTCCTGGGGGGGGGGGGGCGATTGGTGATGTGAACAGTAAATTAAAGCACCATATATGTTGTTGTTGTAACATTATCTATTTTTCAGAGTACTACCCATGAGATAAAAAAGCGCAAAGGCTTAAAAGTCTAGATTTTATAAACAATCAAAAAGTGGTGCCTTTCTTTTGATCGCCACTATAATTTATCATACAGCCCAGAGGCGTCGACAGTTTACAGGTTACCTTACTGGATCCATTTTTGTGAGATTGCCTTTTTGGAGTTTCAGTTTCAGCTCGGGTTGACGTTTTATAATTGTTCCATTTGGATCGGTCATATCAGAGAGGGAGGTGAAATTTGGAAGTTCTGCTTTTTGAATGTCAGTAGCCCTTTTCGCACCGTGTTTTATTACCTGGAAATCGGAATTGCTATGCTGAATCCACAATGTGCTGGCGAAGTCTATTGGAAGAGTTACATGTACAATGTCTGCAAGTAGCGTTGTGACTGTATGTTTGAATAAAAAGAAGCTCATCGACAGAATGTTGACCATTTGGTGATGGAAAAAAGTAAAACTAAAAAAAGAGAAAAAACAAAACGGAGCTAAGGTTAAAGGAAGACCCACGAGTAGCGTCATTCAATAACTTCCCAACTGACATTAAACCAGTAAAGTTTCGATTTCAAATACCATTCAGCCCTGGTGATATCACCCTCTAATTTATTTGTCGCAAAGTTGATAATGTTGACAACAACCTGGCAAGACAGTTGCCTGTACGTACTTGTGTAAGATAAATAATAATAATAATAATAATAATAATAATAATAATAATAATAATAGTAGTAATGATAATATGGTATCGAAGTTGATGATGGGTTTGATATTAAGACTTGAGTTATCACTAATAAAATAAATGTTTAAATGGTGAGTGCACTAAGGGGTGACACCATTAATCGCTTGTCAAAGTTCTCGCCTGACATTACAACTAAACCAAACAATGGCTGCATTAAGCAAGGTATAGGATGGTTTTCATTATCTTTCGAACAAAAACAAAAAAATGTATTCACAATTTGTTACTACCAGGTCAACGTCCATGGTATATATAATAGAAATGATGTGATTGAAAAGAGTCAAAAACACCTTTAAAAATGTTCATTTTTGGACTATGTTAGATTTTGCACAGAAAAAAAAGCAACTAACAAAGAACGCTGTTCAAGCATTACATGTTACTCCTTGTCCATGTTCCTGACACACTTCCAATGTCTTCTTTTTTTGCAGAAACGAAACAAAACAAAAGAAGAAAAAACTGTAAGAAAAACAAATAAAAAATCCCAATCCTATGCGACAATCCAATTCCTATGACATCTGATGGAGTTCCGCACAAAAAGGGGATAAAAAAGCAACAAGAGCAGAACAAAAACAACGAACCCCCCCCCCCCGCAAACGTTAAAAAAAAGAACCAAAACCCCAAACATTGAGCTGGGTAGACCTGAGTGATCAAAAGCGCTTACCCTGGGGCAATTCCTCTCAGACAAATTCAGACGTTAAATAAACCCGGGCTAACATCTCAATATTCTTGATTTCCAACTCCTGCAAAGTCCCAGGTACAAGACCCTCGGAGATCGCCTTAACATTATCTCCATGGTGGAACGTTATGGAGAAAAGAACGCCCGGGGTGGCTGTCTAGACGGGGACATTAGATTAGAAACAGTTGGGCTCGTTTCTGCCAAGCTTCTTTAAGCATTGCGGCGTCGACGAGCTCGTTGGAAAACTGGACGGACATTTTACGCCTCTTCCAACGGCTGCAATCCAAAACTAGAATCGGGGAATAAAATAACAGTCATTGTAAAATAATACACTTCAAGACAATTTTCCTACGGAGAAGCTGTAATAGTTTATGGAATCTTGTGACTCGGTCTGGCAGGAATCTGAAGAGTTTTATGAACCATCAAATATTCGATATCATATACGAGGCACTCACAAGCAAACTGAGGCGTGGAAGACCAAGAAGTTATTGCATGGAGTCAGAAGTTGGAAGATTCATACATTTTAGATATCCGGTCTCAGAACAGACGACGGTACCGTTGTCTGTGATGTAGCGATTAGGCTCTTTGTCGTCACACACAGAAGATAAAGAGGTCAATTCATTTGTAGAGATAATGCCTTCCGGTTACCTGTGACATTGCAGTGCGCTCAACCCGGTTTAGTCTACAATCGAAGCTACCCGCAACTTAAATGATCTAAATTGAGTCCTTGGGGGGGGGGAGGGGGGTTGGCATAAAAGATCTCCAATTGCATATTTTGAGATGATTGTTTTTACTGGAGGCGGCTGTAGTGTGGAGGGTAACAAAGATCATCTGCAGTGAAGAGTTTTGAGGTTTTAATCCGAACCGTGGCTGTGTTATCCTTCTTCTCCTCCTTTGAATATTCCCCATTAGACCTTGTCCGTCAGGCCAACAAAATCCTCTATTCGTCTAAAAACCTCATTCGTGTATAGAGTACAATGTTATATATCAAAGAAACACAGCAGTATGAAGAAGCACATCATCAACATACGCAAGGTATTATTGTGAAATCAGGTGCTGGACATACCAGAAAAAACAACAACAAAGAAACAAATCTCAACAACAACAACAACAACAACAAAAAAAAAAGAAAAAAAAAAAGGAAAACATCACAGTGCTTTGTTTAATTGAACTAAAGAGGGCGTAAAATCAGCTTCTTGACTGACACGTAGATATTACGTGCTGAAAACATCAAAAAGCCGAAACTTTATCTTTAATTCTCCCTTCGGCAATGTCGTATTTCCCGTGTAAAGACGATGTCTCTCCTTTAGAGAATATTGTTTGGGCAGTCTACTCTGCTTCCGTAATGCCTACCACCCAGACAATGTTTTATCATGCATACTGATTTAAAATCGTCTGCATCGTTGTAGTAAAAGATCACAGTAAAACTAATAAGCTATTTAACATATATGCAGTAAAAATAGACTTGCGCCCTACGTTCGGAACTTACTTACTTGATCAGTGAGGCTTGCTGGCAAAATGAGTGAGTTACTTCTCGTAATCCATGAATGGAGATATCGGCCAAAAATCGACACAAAGGTCATATTTGCAGATTCCATACCAATGCCGTTCTCTTTATGTTTAACATGTCTATTGTAACTGAATACTTACAGATATTGCAAAACTCCATCTATCAATTTCCAGCGGACTAAAATGCGACTTCATATCATTTATAATTGTTGTGGTATCGGTGGTCTAGTGGTTAGGCTACTGGATTCGTTATCGTGGGGCTGCGGGTTCGAGGGTTCGAGCTGCGGGCCCGACGTTGTGTTCTTGAGAAAGGCACTTTACACGCATTTTACTCACTTCACCCGACCATAGACAGTGAAAGATCTTGTCAGTATGTTAGTGTTTTAGCGCCTATAAATGGCTGCTTGTGCTGCATGCTTCCTTTGAAGTTGAGATTTTTTCAGAATCCTCACAGGTCTGCTGGGGTAATAGTATAGATTTTGAAGTGCATAGAGCTTGCTGTTGAGCAGGGATTGGCGCTATACAAATGCTATCGATTATTAATATTATTATTATTATTATTATTATTATTATTATTATTATTATTATTATCCTTATTAATATTATATTTTCATTCTAATAAATAGAAAAGCAACTCAACACAAATTTGACGTATCTGTTTCAATTGGGTAAAAATCCGTTATCTAGTTGCTCATATCAAAGATCTCCACTGTCTTTGGTGTCGTGTTGTTATGGGAAACAGGGGTTTTAAGCTTTATCTTGACCGCATCACTGCTGGGGGAACGTATTTTCCCCGCTTTTCTTCAAATAAGTTGCTTCTCAGCCATTTTGTATTCATGGGAAACAGGGGTTTTAAGCTTTATCTTGACCGCATCACTGCTGGGGGAACGTATTTTCCCCGCTTTTCTTCAAATAAGTTGCTTCTCAGCCATTTTGTATTCATGGGAAACAGGGGTTTTAAGCTTTATCTTAACCGCATCACTGCTGTGGGAACGTATTTTCCCCGCTTTTCTTCAAATAAGTTGCTTCTCAGCCATTTTGTATTCATGGGAAACAGGGGTTTTAAGCTTTATCTTAACCGCACCACTGCTGTGGGAACGTATTTTCCCCGCTTTTCTTCAAATAAGTTGCTTCTCAGCCATTTTGTATTCCTGATGTTTAGGGGAAGTTTTAGAAAGTATAATTACTGCACGTCTCCCTATTGTTTATTCTTAAATTGTGGTGTGGAAAGATATTATGGCAATTGTG
Organism: Aplysia californica; assembly: GCF_000002075.1. Lineage (NCBI taxonomy): Eukaryota > Metazoa > Mollusca > Gastropoda > Aplysiida > Aplysiidae > Aplysia > Aplysia californica. The sequence continues at coordinate 174,549 of NW_004797566.1, read as the reverse complement.
AAATCTCTCTCGACTGAACATTTCATATTGTCGGTGCAGAAGTCGATGGATATTGTCTTAATAGTGAAAGGGTAAAGATTGGGGGAGGGGGCAGTCGAATTTTACTTCAAACTGTTTCTATAAACCTCAGAAAAAACGGATGACTACTGTGTGTGATAGCCGTGCATTTTCAAACAAGCATGACGACGAAAGATTTTCTTTTGTGGTTTTCAATCTTTCACAAAAATGTTATTTGATCTTAGTTCTTGGACAAAAGTGAACAGTTTTTGCTTATTTTATCTTATCTCATCTTATCTTATCTTACCTGGCCTTTGTGTTATTTTGTGTCGTGTTGTCTTGTCTTGTCTTGTCTTAACTTCTTCTATCTATGAGGCCGGATTGTTGGATATGCACTGTTTTAGTTCCAAGAAAAATGGGTATTATCCCACCTTCGTTAGTATTCGTTATCGTCAAATACCCCCCCCCCCTCCCAGTTTAATCCTCTTTCGAAAGATATGAGGTAACTAACCGTTAACAGAAATGTCTGATTGTTACGCCATGTTACGTTATTTATATACACCTCATTTGAACTGAGCAACAGACATAGAGGAATCCATAAATAATATATTATACTCCACCCCGTCCTCAACCCCCCTCCCTCCCTCCCTTCCCCTCCCTCCCTTCCCCTCCCTCCCCCCACGTAGGAATTGATTTATTAGCTTAGTCATAACGTTGGTATACTGGATAAAGCCCCCCCCCCGGCCCCCCAATTTCTTCCTTTTTCTGATTTTGATTAGATTTTTTGGTCTATTTTAGTTTATAGCCAGTCAGTACAAAAATATTAATGCGTTATTTCCTTTCAAACCAGATTAGAACTATACACGCAACGTTGGCATAAGAAGACGAAGACCAAAAAATAACAGATGAAAAACATCAAATAACGAAAAAAAAAACCCACCAAAAGCCAAGCTGTTGAGATGTACTAAATGCAAAGTTTCCTTGTGTTTTTCTTTCTTTATATTGCACATTCTCAAGCTGTGATATCTGTTACATGTTATTCCAAGAATATTTTGTCGACGTTAAGACTCTAAATTCAGAAAAAAGCAAGAAAATAAATATTGAGTGGGTACCGTATTTAAACGATTTGACAAACCCCTGGCCCCTTTGTTCGGATGCTCTTAAAAATTTTTAGTTATCCTGGTGTATACCGGTCGTACATCTGTACAGATTTACCTAATGAGCTCGTCTGGTTCCTGTCTGGTTTACCGTCTACTTTTCCCATGTGTCTGTCTGTGTGAGTGTGTGTGTGTGTGTGTGTGTGTGTGTATGTG
>NW_004797566.1:167675-171473 GCF_000002075.1 Aplysia californica | reverse complement strand
GTGCAAAATTCAAAATTTCCTACCAACTGAAAATATTAGGTGTGTCCCGCGCGCTCATATGACCTTATGCAGTTGCGAGCGCCGTAAAACACTTTACAAAAAAAAATATTTTAAAAAATTAATAAATTATTATGTAACATAACGTGTGAGAAAAGTACATTAACACTTTCAGTGTGTGGGTTTGTCTTGGGGAAATTTGAAAACAAGGTGAATTGTAGACATAACCTAGCAACAAGTCTTCGGTTGTATTAATGGAGTTTAGGGTATATTTTGTGCTAGATTTCAATCTGGGGTTCCTTGCTGTTTAATGGCCTTGTAAAAAAGCAGTTTACCACAAAGAACGCACCAATTTCCTAGAGAAAAGATTGACGCATGTGTAACATAACGTGTGAGCAAAGTACATAAACTTCCAGCGTGTGGGTTTGTCTTGGGGAACTTTGAAACAAGGTGAATTGTAGACATAACCTAGCAACAGAAGGTTGTATTTATGGAGTTTAGGGTATATTTTGTGCTCGATTTCAATCTGGGGTTCCTTGCTGTTTAAGGGTCTTGTTAAAAAGCAGTTTACGTCTTTTAAAGTATTTCACAGATTTTTTTTTTTGTGAGCGGGGTTGGTGGGTTGGGGAGAGGGGGGGGGGGTTGCAAATGAGTTCTCAACAGGTTTTGCTTCTACAGGGCTGAAAATCTAAATGATGTTTTCAATTGACTGCGTATGATTGTATTTCGAGGAAATAAGTATGGCCTTTGTCGAAAGTAAAAGGAAGGGAGGAGGGAGGAAACAAGAAGGGCAGGGAACAGAAGGTAGAGAAAGAAATCGTGACGATAAACAAAGGGAAACATCCGAAACATACAGCTCAGCTTAAAGGTAAGGTGTTTTTCTATCATTCGGAGGTCGACATGGGTATATTTATTTCTGCAATTTTCACCCTCATCCCTGAAAGAAAAAGAAGGAAAGACGGGAAGCGATTTAAAAGACGAATACACATTGGTACCTTTTTTATTCTTACAGAACGTATGGAATCCACTACCCCTGCACCACGTACTTGTTTTTTTCGTCGACACACAGACAGGAGTTATAGATAGGGAGGAGGGAAAGGGAGGGGGGGTGGAAACTATGCTCTTCCTTCTCACTTCGAGTGTTGAGTTTCCTTGTTACGAACTCCATATACCCCTCCCATCACATAACAAGCAATACAACATTTTAAAAAAGAAAGCAAACAAACACACAAACAAACATACAAACAAACATAAAAAACAGAAACAAAACAAATCAAAACAAATACAAAAATAAAACAGATCAAAACGAAAGCAAACTAAGATTTTTTTTTTCAAGCAAGCAAAAGAGACTACCGTCCTTCTCCTTCACACACTTGGGGCTGAAAGGGTTGCCCTTGAGATTCGTGTTCAGTGAGCCAATGCTGGGTTCACAAAGTTCAACCTTGACAATTCATTGATTGATGTCCCGTCATAGGCAGGTCACGTGAAATTCCCTGTCTTTCCACCACCCCCCACCCCCCGACCCCAACAAAAGATAAACGATCTTCCATTCTCGCTCCTATCCACTCACTCAATAGACCCTAGTTTAGCAGTTCAGAAGGTATATTATTAGACAGAAGACGGCTGAGCTATATAATAATATATTTTTTTAAAACTGAAGATAGTTCCTGCTGTCTTCACCGGCTTTCACGTTTGGCATCCTAGTGTGGTATAATCATAGTCCATAAAGTTCATCTCTTTGCCATAACTTTGTCATAACTATAGAAGGAGATATGCTCACTTGGCATACCAAGATTAATGGGTTCGTACCTGGCCTTGCAAGGCTTCTTTTTCTTCTTCTTCTTCTTCTTCTTCTTCTTCTTCTTCTTCTTCTTCTTCTTCTTGGGGGACTCTCGTGGCCAAGAGGTTAAGGTGTTGGCCTCTTATTCAAAAGGTCCCGGGTTCCAATGCGTTTAGCGACCGAAAAAGTTTCTTCTCTAAATTTGTCCCCTTTCACCTCATTTCCTGCTCTCTTGCAATGTTCTGTCGTCTGTTTTCGTCTCCTCTTTCTGCCCCCACCCCCTCACCTCCTTTGCCCCTTCCTCTGGGCTCCTGATTCTTTCTGCAGACTTTCTACTGCTACTCCTTCGCTTCTTCTTACTGTAGTCTTTCAGCCACACCCCTGATCTTCTGGTAGGAAAGATCTACACCTAGCCTTCTCGGACAAGTGGGAAAAATCTCGGAGGTTGAGTGTGCAAGTTGCGCACGTCAAAGATCCCTTGGGGGTCTAAAATCGATTAGAGTAGGCTTCGGCCACCACCCGTGCAAAATTCAAAATTTCCTACCAACTGAAAATATTAGGTGTGTCCCGCGCGCTCATATGACCTTATGCAGTTGCGAGTGCCGTAAACCACTTTACAAAAACAAAAAAGCAAACCTTTTTCTTCTTCTTCTTCTTCTTCTTCTTCTTCTTCTTCTTCTTCTTCTTCTTCTTCCTTCAATATCGATAATGACGAAAGCAGTATGCATGAAACAAAATTGTTCGAGCGGTAGACCATGAGGGGTAGATTACAGTTGCACTACTTCTCTCCCTTTAGAAAAAGAATAAGGAGGAGGAGGAGGAGGAGAAGGAGGAGAAGGAGGAGCAGGAGGAGATGGAAAGGAAGAAGAAGAAGAAGACCTATTGTGAAAACTTCTTTTTTATATGTTTCTTTAAGTAAAGAGTACAGCATCGATATTGACACTACAATGCTCATTTCGTGCAGCTGAAAAAAGTTATGCGGACAGAATAGAAGCAAATAAAGGAAAGAAAAAGAAGTAGAACCTACCAGTAGCACCCTTCAATCACCCTTGCATACTTCTTTAAAGTCGTCTAATGTTCAGGTGAAAGATGTTCCGTCCTGACCGGGAACTAAATGAAAATGATTTCTTACGTAAAACTTGGCCCTGGTGCAAGACTGGCTGCAAATTCATCAACACCCCTAACCAATCTAGGGATGAACAAATACCATTATCTGAGAACAAACACAAAGCGCAAGATGGAAAAAAAATGTTGACATAGTGCGCGTTCATACATTCAATGGAGAGCCCCAGCTCCCGACAGACCCATGTGGAGAGCAGCACTCACATTGGGCATCAATTAATCATATTATAAGGGTTCACGAATAAGAAACGTCGAAACCGAGAGAGAGAAGCCGCAAGCAAGCTGCGCACATATAAAAATGGAGGTTTTAAATGTTCAAAATTTGGCAAACTTTTCTCTGCCAGAACTGGTCACATCGGCCACAACGGAAGCCACAAGTCAGCTTAACATGTAATTCTTTAAATTCTTCTATTTCGAAGCAGAAATATTCTCTTCTTATAGTTGTATTGGTAATGGTCGTATATTTACAGGGGATCTGTTATTATTGTTATTATTTCATACTTAATATGTAAAGAGAAGATTTGTTTTTAACCAGAACTAAACTGCAGGCGACATCGTTGGCAAAGGAGTGGCTGCTACATCATCGATTTCCTACCAGGCAGTGAAAACCCCCACAAACTTTATTTACAAAGCTTAATTAAAACAGAGACCTGTTCTGCCAACAGAAACAAACAACAACAAAAAGTGATGAAGTACAGAACGTACAGTCCCAATCTGGCAACCTGTCAAGGTCAGATATTTGCTCAAGGGCCCTCTTTGATGTGTTTTAACAACAGTCAGGCACATAGCTTTGGCTCATGGAAAAGCCGTTGCACGTGTGTGTACGTGTGTGTGTGTGTGTGTGTGTGTGTGCGTGTGTGTGTGCGTGTGTGCGTGTGTGTGTGTGTATGTGTGTGTGT
>NW_004797566.1:164143-167575 GCF_000002075.1 Aplysia californica | reverse complement strand
GAGGTGGGGAAAGGGGGGGGGGAGACTGACAATTGATGAGAAACTCAATAATGTCTTCTTTGCCAGTCTTTTTTCTCTCTGTATTTATCTACAGTTTAGGGAAACTAAACAAATTATGGATAACGGAGAAAGACAAGGGAAGCGTAGCTTTGTTAAGAGCATTCGAGCAAAGAACCGAATGGAGAACCATGATCGCTGATGTCTGTCTAAGATCCGGCATCCGGGGTATGAATATATTCCACATTTTATTTCACCCCGACCTGCACCCTCACTCTCTCTCTCTCTCTCTCTCTCTCTCTCTCTCTCTCTCTCTCTCTCTCTCTCTCTCTCTCTCTCCCATGAAGACACAGAGACCTAAGCGTGGCCCATCAGCGAATAAAAACCCTCGATATCCTTGAACAAGAAACTTCAGATCTCATCAAGTATACCGGGATGACCGAATGAATTTATTGGAATCTACGGCAGAAGATATTCGGAGACGTCTCCGGCGAGCACCCAGGAACTATTCGGAGACATACTCCCGCACACAGATGCACTGCGTGGGGGGGCGCAAACTGCGTATTATGTGCTGCAGATCACTCATATAGCCACTAAAAAATTCGCAAGTCAATTGTTTAAAATGTTAAAGTTAACTGCAAAATATGAAATTATGGGTTAACCTGTAACCCTCCAGATGATTTTTACTTGGTTTAGAGGCACAAAGCATATTGATTGGTCTATCTCCGTCGGAGACGTCTCTGAATGAATTTGGAATCTGCAAAAAGCAGCAGATGACTGTGGCCAACTTTACGCTATTACTACATTGCAATTTAAGACAGACGAATGACAGAAACGTGTTGTTGTTGTTGTCGTCGTCATTATTGTTGTTGCTGTTTACTGTGTTGTCATTGATGTTGTTATTGTTGTTGTTGGTGGTGGTTTTGTTGATGCTATTGTTCATGACGATGTCGACTTTGTCGTCGTCGTTGTCGTATTTGTTGCTGTTGTTGTTGTTTTTGTTGTTGTTGTTGTTGTTGTTGTTGTTGTGTTTTTTGTTGTTGTGTTTATTGTTGTCGATGTGGCTGTTGCTTCTGTCCATATGTTGTTGATGTTGCACTTTATTGTTTTTGATACTGTTAACGCTGATGACGATACTGACGTTGTTGTTGTTAATGTTGCCAAGGATTGGTTACTACTGCTTACGTATAATGTCCCCAGAACAAAATATGTTTCCAAACTGTACGGCGGAGCTTTTTTTTGTTGTTGTCCTCAGTCTGAGACGAAATATTTCAAGAAACTTGTAATAATAATAATAATAATAGTAAATAGCATTTGTATAGCCCTTGTCCCCACTCGAAAGCAGGCTCTATGCGCCTTACACTATATTATTACCCCAGCATGACCATAGAACACTCAAAAACATTCTCAGCTTCCCGGGAAGCATACAGGTAGATTTACTGTATTCCCACTCCAGTTAGAAAGTCTTAATCCAATGCCGTAGTCCAAGCTCATAACCTACTGCGCCACAGTGGTCGGTAAACAGGTCTCTTTTCTCTCTCTCTCTCTCTCTCTCTCTCTCTCTCTCTCTCTATCTCTCTCTCTCTATCTCTCTCTCTCTATCTCTCTCTCTCTCTCTCTCACTCTCTCTCTCCTCTTGGAAATAAAACTCAGTAGGAGAGGCCATAAACTGACCCCTAAAAAACCCCGCAAAACGAAGCACACGATTAGACACACTGCAGGAGGAGAAAAGTCGTGCTTACATCTTCTCCCATCAAGAGAAACTGGCCAGAATTTATTATTCATTAAATACACGTTGGCGTGTTTTGATGTGACAGATTCTAACAGTCTAAAAATCCTTGAGATGTAGCCAACATTTCTGACCCAATTGTTTGAAACCCTGCTCAGTGCCATATTCTGGGTAGAAAATTAAATTGTATTTCTTGATTTCTTATGCCAAAAGGAATATATATTACCTGTATGACCTGTCCTGGGCAACAACACCATTGCACACCGGACAGGTCCGTACATAAGTGCTCAGTTCCCCCCACCCCCAAAGCCCTCAAGGTATCCACACTGATTGTTCCGGTGGCTGTCTGATTATCCAAACTATATAATATAATGACTTTGAATGAGTTCATTTTCTTTGACTCGTCCACTGTTGACGAAATTATATTACTCAGATTTATTGATAACTATTTTATCGTGCTGTTTTTCTTGGTTACCCCCCCCCCCCCCCCTTTAAAAAAGGGCCAATGGCCATGTCCTGCCCGTAGCCAAAAATAACCGAATGTACTTCTTGAGCAATGTCGTAACACGATGAAATCAGTCGCTCGTCCGTTTTTGGGAATATCGAGTTATTGGTATCATCTTAAATCTTGCTCATGAGTCTTGCTTTTGATTTTTTAAGAAATGTATACTGGTCTTTTAGTTTTTAGTAAGAGTTTTACGACATTTGCTACGCAATAAGGTCGTATAAGTGCCGAAGATTAGAGGTGTTGCAAGAGAGTAACAAACACAAAAAAGGAGGGGAGATAAAGACGATAGATGTTTGATAGGAAAGAAGAAGCAAAAAAGCAAACCACACCAGAGCACCCGCCAACCACCCTCATAATACTGGTCTATTTTGGACAGAAGTCCATATATTTGTTATTGTAGGAGGGGGTCGCCTACGAGAAACTGACTACCCAAGTTTGCTAGATTCCAAAGCTTGAGAGTCTTTGGAGGAAACAGAATATGTACATTTTTGTGCCTTTGATCAACTCTGAATTTCCCCCAAAAACAATCCACACAGGAATATGTATTTAAATGGACATATGAGTCGTTGACCCAAAAATGAAATCAGGAGACCCTGCCCAACGGGAGGAAAAATAAAATCATTTTCTTCGATTTCATATTTTTGGCTTGCGTCTAAAATCAACACAATGCCTCATACGCTCGTAGTCCACCTTACAACGTGACTGATTCGTTCGTTTTCGTTTGTTCCGATGTCTGTGAGACTGGAACGGCAAGAAACTTCAATACGTGATCAAAACAAGCAACAGCAACAACAACTATGATACAACTGATACTACTGCAAATGAAAATGTAAATGATAATAGAACAATAAAGATAAAATTAAAAACAACAACACCATCACCAACAACTGAAACAAAAAAAACAAAACAACAACAACAACGGTCAAAGCAACTGCAAATGTCTGCAATAACGAGGTCAACTGTAACTGCAAACACAAGAAAAAGAAGACAACAACAAAAGCAACTACAATAACAAAAACAACAACATCATCATCTCTTCCTCATCCAGCGTCTGTGGTGTAGTGGTTGGCGTTTCACTGTCGCACACAGGAGACCTCGATTTCGAATCCCGAGTGGGAGTACATTCTTATTACTTGTTTAAACCGCTCTGCATCATAAACGTTCTCTCTCTCTCTCTCTCTCTCTCTCTCTCTCTTTT
>NW_004797566.1:162746-164043 GCF_000002075.1 Aplysia californica | reverse complement strand
ATTTATCTATCTATCTATCTATCTATCTATCTATCTATCTATCTATCTATCTATCTATCTATCTATCTATCTATCTATCTATCTATCTATCTATCTATCTGAAGTTGGACACTTTATTTTAGAAGCGTGATCCTTGTAGTACTACGCAAAGGTTCACCAGGTTGAGCAAAATCGCAATAGAATCCTTATATATTTATATCCCCATAAAACACCAGCGGTCCCATCTGCTGATTTCAATTTCAGAGCTGAGGCTATAGGAACCTTTACACAAATCATCGAAAGACAATTTACTGCACTATAAAGTTCGTCAGCTTTGACTCACCAAGAACTAATGAGAGTCGATTTACTCATCTTCGATAGCGCTTCTCTTTTCTGTTCTCTGCGAAAGTGTTGAGAACCCTATTTCCTAAAAATGACGCCAATTTCAATCAATAGGTAGACCGGAAAGGGATTTTGTTTTAAAGGGGGGAGGGCGTCTGGAACTAATATCTCTTCACTATAATATAGTTTATCGTCTCGGTCAATGAACGAGGTGGGCGAGAAAGAGACAGATAGATAGATAGATAGATAGATAGATAGATAGATAGATAGATAGATAGATAGATAGATAGATAGATAGATAGATAGATAGCGGGAGAGAGGGAGATAAACAGAAAGAAGGACAGAGAAAGAAAGAGACAGAGACAGGAACACACACAAGCACGCAGGGACGTACACACACAGAGACACACACACACATTTACACAGAGAGAGAGACAGAGAGAGAGACACAGAGAGAGAGAGAGAGAGAGAGAGAGAGCGAAAGAGAGATAGAGAGATAGAGAGAGAGAGATAGACTGAGAGAAGAGAGAGATAGACAGAGAGATAGGCAGAGAGAGAGAGAGAGAGAGAGAGACAGAGACAGAGACAGAGACAGAGACAGAGACAGAGACAGAGACAGAGACAGAGACAGAGAGAGATAGACAGAGGGATAGACAGAGATAGACAGAGAGCGACAGAAAGAGAGAGCTAGACAGGGACAGAGACGGAGAGGAAATAAAATTGCTTCATAATAGAGGAGGACCAGTCTCTTATCCAGGTCTTCCGGAGACAAATCTGTCTGCCCGTGCGAGCGCCTAGTCTATAAGCACTAGGACTGAAAGACTTAAGAGTTTGCCTCAATGCTTCTTCTGTTCATAAACCAAGACGTATTGGGGAGTCAACAATGTCTGAAATAGCGGCTAAGGAAAAGGGAACTTGTGGAGACGACAGGGATTTTGCATCTGGTGAGAGTTTTATTTCGGTAGAGAGAGAGAGA
>NW_004797566.1:161041-162157 GCF_000002075.1 Aplysia californica | reverse complement strand
AGGGGGGGGGGAAGCGAGAGAACCAGCGAGAGACCAGAACGCATTAGGTGTAAATAAGGAAATAAGGAAAAGACGGTAGAAAACACGGGCGCTCTCCGAGCAAGATGTGGAATAATAATAAAAGTTTTTCTTTCTTTCCTTTTGTCTCAAACTGAGAGGATCTAAAGAGAAATGGTGGAGTTGGAGGTGTTTAGAGTGCTAAAGGAACTAAATAATAATGGCTTACAAACTATGTAAAGATGATATAATTGTCGTTAATAAATGCCATTGTTACTGTGTTGTTGATGTATATAGAGATCTAGTTGGTTTTATTTTGATATTGCTTTTGCTGTTGTTGCTGTTATTGTGGTATTTTTGTTGTTGTTGTTATTTCTATAGTTGTTCATGACGCTTCTGTTGTTGTTGATTTCGCTGCTTTTGTCTTTGTTTGGGTGGCAAGCACTCTGATGAGTTTGCTTCTTCTTACCAATCATTGTCATTTTCTCTGCTTCTACATTTCCTCGTTTGTAACTCTCTCGTAATACTTCTAACCGTCTCATCTTACATGGTCACGCTCATAAGATACATTCCCCAGTCATGTTTAGCTATTTTAAGAAAATAAGACAAAAAAACCCCACCTGTTTCTGAAGAAAAACAGACCGTGAACTTTGGTACACTACTAGAACCAAAAATCCAAAGTGGCCAAAAAATGACTGAGGGAATCATTTTACGTGTCTTACGATATGATGTAAATTGTGTTACAGACGCACCAGTCACTACCTACAGGTGAAACTGGTGGACACAAGTACAGTCGAACCTACTCAAGACAATCACTTGTGCAATGTCCACTTCCAAATTTCTCCCTTTCGTTTTTAGAGATTGTTACAACATTGTCCAAGACGTACACATGTAAAACACGACCACTTTTCTTTTTCGACAATGATAAAAACAATGACAGTGACAAGCACAATCTGTATTCACCTCTCGGTGAAAAATGTGTCTACATTGTTACAAAGGCAGTGGTGTTACAAAGATCATGTGCACTCACAATTTACAGTAAAAAACAGGATATAAGTTATGCATTGTAGATGTAATACGTCCTGAAACAACCCACTTGACAAACATTCACTAATCCCC
>NW_004797566.1:159242-160816 GCF_000002075.1 Aplysia californica | reverse complement strand
TCTCTCTCTCTCTCTCTCTCTTTGTCTCTCTCTCGCTCTCTCTCTCCTATTTTCAAAATGCTACCGTATAAAGGTATACCAAAATGTATTAAAGTTTTTATTGTCGTGGCTAACGTGAACAATTCCGACGACACTTACAAACAAAAAAACAGAACAGTCTTGATATTCTATAAGGTCGCGAAAGAATTGATTCGCTTGTCTTTTTTCTATAACAGTTTAGTTTTAGTAACAGATTAGCGACACTTGAAAAACAATACTGCCATAATATGTATCCAAGATTAGAGGTCTTGTTCAAGAGAGTAACAAACACAAAGAATAGAAGGAGAAATAAAGACGATATTTATGATAGCAAAGGATGAGCTACAAAGAGGTAAATACTGCTATTTCAATGTAATGTAAATTGCTACTTTTGACGATTGAATTAATGACCATAAATTCTTAACCATTTAACCTAATCATTGACTAAAACCAAGCGGTGCTGTATGTAAACTGTCATGCAACCAACTTGTGTTTAGCGTGCTCATATGACCTTACACCGTAAAACTCTTACTTAATGGACTAAACAAAAGAATGAAAAAAAAATACCTGAGCATTCATCAATCACCCAGTTCTACATGTAAAGCTGTGTCTATTTCCAACTGCATAGAAAAACATGTCTGAGCAACATCATACGTATTAGGTGCATATAGGTCGAGCATTGTTCTTTTGATATCAATACCACGATCGCAATCCTGATTGTCAACTCTCCAGGAGAAAATGGGAAATCCACACGGCTCATTTCCAGAAGCCATTAACCAGTACGACCAAGTGTATCTTGGGAGATTGAAGAAACTGGATATCGTTTACGTAAGCCCATTTGTCTCAGATTTATTTAGAAAATTCTTAAACGTTCTTTATCATCCTCGTTTCATTACAAAAATGAAAACAAATAAATATGGCACAAAAGTTTATTTTGTAGATCGGGCTTTCGGTGCAGATATTAACGCCAAGATCTGCACACTTGATGAGATTATATTTAGTTTTTAGGGTTGGGAAGTTCGTTCTCTGCGTCTCAAGGTCGAGCCGGCTAAGGCCATGATACATCATCCCAACTAAATTACGAACATGTTTAAGTGAACTTTTTCTTACAAGAATTTAACTCAAGTCTGGGCGCTCCGTTAGTTAATTTAATTTCATTTTGGACTAAGGAGCAGGTGGCCATGGTTCGAATTGAAGACTAGGTTATCTTGAACGCACTTCTTTTGTGGAGTTTTCAAGACTCTCGACCAGTCTGGCTTACTTTTACCGGTAAGAGACTAAAAATCCGTAGGTCCTGCCTCTTTAGTAGTCCAGTAGTGTTAATAGGGACGACAAACCCTTACGTCATTTACTAAATTAGCACTAATGTCTCATTATGACTCTGAAATTGGTAGCAATTATTTTGTTTTGTAACTGTGAAAGAAAAGCTTGATTTCTTTTACATACCTTTATTAAAGTGTGTGTGTGTGTGTGTTTTTTGTGTATGCTTGTGGGAGGGTATTTTCGTGTGTGTCTTTGTGTGTGTGTGTGTGTGTGTGTGTGTGTGTGTGTGTGTG
>NW_004797566.1:156194-158722 GCF_000002075.1 Aplysia californica | reverse complement strand
AGACAGACAGACAGACAGACAGACCGACAGACATGGAGGTTGGGTGGTTCGAAGGAGAGAATGAAAGATAACGTGAAATTAGTGACAGGAGTCAAAGAGAGAGATGGAGAGAGAACGAGAGAGAGAGAGAGAGAGAGAGAGAGAGAAAGAGAGAGAGAGAGAGAGAGAGAGAGAGAGAGAGAGAGAGAACGAGAGAAAAGAGAAAGATCGTATCAGCAAGCATTGATTTCTCAGGGTCTCGCGTACTCGGAAGGCCAGACAGACAGACACAGAGGTGGGAAGAAAAAAAGAAGGTTGTAGGTGGGATGTGTGATAACTGCTTAATTTCATTCTGGACAAGGTGATGGTTAAAGAGGGCAACAGGGAAAAGTAGTTACGTAGGAACACTATATGGCACAACAGACACACACACACACAAACACACACACACACACACACACACACACACACACACACACACACACACATACACACACATATATAATAATATGTATAATTTATATGCACACATACACACATACACACACACAAACACTTGCATTTATGCACACACTAAAGCACATCCTTAAGTATACATTGGATACATTGTATATTATTATATTCTTATTTACTTATGGATATAATTCAATACAGAGAGCAAAGAGTCCTTCTCGGACAAGAGTGGAAAATCTCGGAGGTCCCGAGTGCAAGTTGTGCACGTTTAATATCCCATGGTGGTCCAAAATCGATATAAGTTAGCTTCGAGCCCTCCACGCTAATATGACCTTATGTATCCGTAAAACATTTACTCCCTCCCCCCCAAAAAAAAAATTTAAAAATCTGATTCCTATGAATCAATCGTGGCCAGTTAAAATCAGAAGTATTGTGCAGAAACGGTAATTTTTACCCTTTCATATAGCAAAACTATGTCTGGCCTCACCTGAATCAAATTATCAGAGTGAATTGGGAACAAGGTCCTGTGCATATATAAAAGTACTTCCTTTGTCAGAGAAGAGAAATTCGCTACTTTAGAATTACAAAGTTCTAGCTAACATCTTTCTCCGTTTTGAGTTTCTTAGACCATAGAAGATCAGAGTCGAAATGCTTTATCTGCTCTATCAAAATCGTCGCTATATTTGGAGTCAAAATCAAGATATTCAAAGAATTGCATTTTTAAAAAGCTTAACATTGTTGCGAAACTCAAAATTGTCCACGTCATATTTCTGCAAAATTAGGTACTAAGCAGAAACATTTTTGCAACTCTGAGGTAGAAGTTTTTGGCCGTTTTGAGTTACTAAGACCATGAGGTAGAAAAACAAAAATATGTTTTGTCTGCTTCATCAAAATCGCCAGATCATTTGAAACCGTTATCAAGATATCCAAAGAACTGCATTCGATAAAGCTTGACATGTTTTGAAACTCAATTCTCCACGTCAAATTTCTGCTAAATTAAGAATTTAGCATTTTGATCTTTGTAATTCTAGGGTAGCGTACTGTCAATTTGATTCCTTTAAATCAACTCGAGCAAACCAGAATCACAATTATAGTGTTAGAGTGATCATTTTTTGTCCATTCAGAAAGGAAAACTCGGGCTAGCCTCGCTCGAATCAAACACTTGTCCATATTCTCCTTTCTTCTCCTTCCCTGCTCTCTTGAAATGTTCTGCTGTCATCTCTCCCCGCCCCACCTTTCCATCTGCACCCTCCTCCGAGCTCCTGACTCTTTCAGCGGCCTTTTTACTACTGCTTCTTGGCATCTCCTTGATTCTGTCTATCAGACACACCCCTGACCTTATGGTTGGTAAGATCTAACTCCTAGCCTTCTCCGATGCGGGCAAAAAGTCTCTGAGATCCGGGGTGCAAGCTGCCCGCGTTAAAGATCCCTTTGTGGTTTTAAATTCGATAAGAGAAGGTTTAAGTGCCACCTAGAAAAAATTCAAAATTCGCACATTTTTTAATGTGTTTCGCTCGCTAATTCTACTATGACCTTATGCATTTGCAAGAGCCGTAAATAGGATGCAAGTCCAAGAAAGCAGCTGTTAACCCTTCAATGGTAGACCTGAATTATAAAATAAAAGGTGAATGTATAAAGCAAATATGTGAAGTTAAGTAAGTGTAACCTGTTGTCGACAATATAAAGTTGTAATTTCACGTCATAGGAGACTCTCTGCTGTAATATTGCACAACCCTACACAAGAGATTTCTTTGTACAATCTATATACTATTATATATATCCCAGCAGTCCCTAGAACATTCAGAAATATTCTCGGTTTCTTGAAAAGCACACAATGGCGCAAACAGCTGACCAAGCGTTCAAACATTAACAAACAGAGAAGATCTTTCGCTGTATGTAACTGGGCACCCTTTCCCCTCTGGTTGAAGTGAAGATCATAATTCGTGTAAAGTGCCTTTTCCAAAGACTCAACGTCGCACCCATGACGGGATTCGAACGAACTACCAATAACCCTAACCAGCAGATCTCCCAATGAAATAGTACATAGTATTGTTGTATATTTTTTTGCCCCGTAGGAGAAAGATGTAGAACCCCCC
>NW_004797566.1:154388-156009 GCF_000002075.1 Aplysia californica | reverse complement strand
ACACACACACACACACACACACACATACGCACACACACAAACAAACAACAACACAAAGAAATTTCAAGCTATTAAAATAATTGAGAGCGTTTAAAGTCATAACTAATATACAGAATGAAAAAAATCTTTTAAACACACTCTAGTCAGACAAGATATTTCGCATGACACTAGGCGTCTGTCTTGTAGCAGTCACGTACTTGGCTATCCCAGGCAGGAGATGCCAGTTCTTTTTGTTTCTTATTTTGTGGTAAGAGTTTTACGGCGCTTGCAACTGCATTCATGTGAACGCACGGGACACATTAAACATTTTCAGTCGGTAGGAAATTTTGAATTTTGCCTAGGTGGCGGCCGAAGCCTACTCTTATCGATTTTAGACCACCAAGGGATCTTTAACACGCGCAACTTGCACACGAGCCCTCAGAGATTTTCCGCCCTTGTCGGAGAAGGTTAGGTGTAGATCTTTCCTACCAGAAGATCAGGTGTGTGGCAGAAAGACAACAGTAAGAAGGAGCCAAGGAGTAACAGTAGAAAGGCTGCAGAAAGAGTCTATAGCCTTGTGGAAGGGGCAAAGGAGGTGAGGGGATAGGGGCAGAAAGAGAAACCGAAAGCAGACAGCAGAACATTGCTAGAGAGCAGGAGAAGAGGAGAAAGGAGACAATTTTTAGAGAAGAAAATTGTTCGGTGTCTACCTGGATTTGAACCCGGGACCTTTGAATGAGAGGCCAAAACCTTAACCTCTAGCCTCTAGGCCACGACACCCCCCCCCCCCCCACACACACACACATACATACACACATGATTCCAGTTCGACTGTAGCGGGGGAGAATTGTTATTGAATATCTCTGTTTATTTCTGCTGGGATGTTGTATCCGTTTCAGCTCGAGTTGGCCATGTTAGGTGGGCGTGGGGGTCGTAGTCAGCCTCCAAAATGCTCTATATGAAGTTGATGGGGACGTAAAAACACTTAACTTACAGTTTAAAAACAAAATTCCGCAAGAGTAGGGGATGTTTAATGCAGAATAAACCCAACCCACACAAGAAAATAGAAAGATCAAAAGAAAGAAAGAAATACTGAAAAAAGACAGAAAAAAGGCAGAATGAATGAGAAAAAGTAAGAAAACCAGAAGGAAAGAAAACAAGAAAAAGGGAAGAAACAAACAAACAAAAACATAAAATAAACAAACAGGCAAACAAAGATAATACTATTACTTTTCTTTCTCGCAAAGTGTTAATCATTACAACGAATCAGACTAGCGAGAGATTACATACGTCATCTGTTGATAGTCGAGTGCACGAAGGGCAATAACTAGGGTCTGGTCATCGTGAAATGGGTTACAGAAAATTAATTAGTGCTAGACGCTACAGAGAACGCGTTCAGAAAAACAGGTTGTCCTTATAAAGCAAATTGTAATGATGTGTGATTAATAGTTTGTGCACTGGGAAAATGAGAGATGAGAAAGAGGTTGAGAAGAGGGGGAAAGGGAGACAAT
Organism: Aplysia californica; assembly: GCF_000002075.1. Taxonomy (NCBI): domain Eukaryota; kingdom Metazoa; phylum Mollusca; class Gastropoda; order Aplysiida; family Aplysiidae; genus Aplysia; species Aplysia californica. Next base: position 154,519 of record NW_004797566.1, on the reverse strand, counting down.
GAGAGTCAGACAGACAGACAGGCAGGCAGACAGACAGACACACAGACAGATACACAGACAGACAGATAGACAAACAATGAAAGTGTGTTAGTATGTGTTTGTCGTGAAAGAAAGAAACAGAGAGAGAGAGG
>NW_004797566.1:152703-154121 GCF_000002075.1 Aplysia californica | reverse complement strand
GAGATAGAGAGAAAGAGAGAGAAGGGGGTGGAGAAAGAAAGAGAAAGAGAAAGGAACAGAGAGAAAGAAAGAGATAGAGAGAGAGAGGGAGAGCGAGCGAGACAGAGGAGGAAAAAGTTGTATGATATGAAAAAGAGACAGAAGTAAAGAAAGTAAGAAAGAGAATGAGAATAAATTGACAAAGCGAGAGACAGAGAAAGGCTGAGAGATTAATAGAATGAGACAGACAGAAAGACAGACAAACAGATCTACTGACGGAGAAGGGTTGATTTTAATGCTCGTGTACTGGAAATGTTTTAGCAAGAGAAAAGGTGTCCTATTCCCATGGAAACGTCAAAATATGATACAGCTGGAGCGAGATTAAAGTGAAATAGGCGGGAACGAGGTGCACTGACAACACAGAGGATTGTGGGGTGTTGACGTGATAGTGCCTGCAATAACTTTTATGATGAACTCAAGTTCAAGAGAACAGAAAGGGCAGCGATAAAAAAAACATCAATTTTTTTTTAATATGCATTATTTTCGTTGGTTTGGGGAGATGGCTGGAGGGGGGAGGACAGGGTATTTTTTTTTTATTACTAGCGCAATCCCAAGTTCATTGAGAGTATTTTTGCTGTGATTATTATAAAATTGTCCTATTCTGAAAGCTGCAAGAAAACGGGAAAACACTTTAAGTACCGATACTGCGGCCATTAGCATTAGAACGAGGTTCTCGTTTTGCACAGTCGTTGATTCCCGGTCCTCCAAATTTGATTTAAAAAATCTGTGCCGAACACATTCACTGTCAACTGATGCCACTAAATAGAACCTGTCCAATTCAAATTCTCCATAGGAATAACAATAGTCATCGTGGTGAAACCAGACGCTCGTCTAAGTATCCGGCATTTTTTATGGCTGTTGGAAGTACAAACAATTTAAATTTGCAGTTTCCACGTACATTCGAGCTTTGTAAATCGTCGAACTCTGGAGGTATTTTTCTCGCTAAATTTACCTTTGACACTAGGTGGCCTCTATCGCCTTCACTTGCAAATATTTCGACTTTCTACCTAAATAATTGCGTAATTTCTTTCCCCAAAAGCCAGACAATTAATGAGTATTCTTTAAGATGATTCCAATTGCCCTATGAGCCCCAAAATTGACGAGCACCTAATTCCATCGGGTCGTGTCTCTTATTGTCCTGCTTCTTTTCTTCTCTCTTTCCTTTTCGTTTTGTTTTTACTTTGTCCTTCTAAATCGACGTGTGCGGTGTAGCATTTAGACGTTTCGTTACCATACACAGGAGACTCGAGTTCGATTCCCAAATTGGAAGTTCTATCGTTATCGAATGTGGAAAGAAGCATTGGAAAATATTGTAACAACAGGCAAGTTTGATGGAAAGAGAGGCAGAGGCAGACAGAGGAAAAAGATACTGGACAAGA
>NW_004797566.1:148921-150758 GCF_000002075.1 Aplysia californica | reverse complement strand
GGGGTAAAAAGCAAAACTGTAGGCTTACAGAGAAAACAGATGCAAATGAAGGGTGAGGGGGGGAGGGGGTCTGTAAACTGTTTACGTATAAGATTTTTAAAAAAGAGGGAGAAGGAAGGAGGAGGGTGGAAACCACAGCAATATACACGAAAAAATAGAAGCCTGGATACTTCAAACTATACATGTAAAATATGAACATTAAGAGGAAGGGGAAGGAAACTGGAAGCTGTAAAAGTATAATAGAAAAAAGGGGAAATAAAGAAAGGGGGGGGGGACTGAAAACCGTAACTGTAAACCAAGGGACAAGAGGAAAAGAGGACGGTAGGGGTAAATTGGTGTGGAAATGTTTGCAAAAATTGCTTTCCTCGTTGTACTTTGTATTATTATTATAGCGCAAATCTGCCACTTTAGTCATTGTAACAAGACGCGTCTCCCTTTTACAGCATTCTTGTCAAATTGCCACTGCTGGCTAAATTCCTGTAATTTGAATAATCATGGTTTCTTGGAGCAATTCAGTCGTGTCTCGAATTCGATTATAATTTATTTTTTCTGCTTATTATACTTTTCAAAAACTCGCACGTCACGCTTATTTCAATTTCCCTTCTTAGTTGAAATAGAAAAGAACATTTCTGAGGCCATGAAGCTGGGACTGGTTTCTTTAATGAATTGGTAGGTTCAGTAACAAACAGATTAAAACATGCAAGGAAATAAGAAAAATTAAAATTATTATTCCCTAAGACCCCTCATTCTCCCATAAACCCCCATCCCGTTCCCCCAACACTCTCCTCCATCCCCTCCCCTCCCCTCAGATAGATAGATAGATATATAGACAGATATTTTTTTTTCAGATGTCATGTCTGGAGCAGACATTGACGATCTTGATTTTCCTCTCCTTCCTGCTGTCTGTCATCCTGATAAGGTCTGTTTTTCTCATTGGTATTTGCTGCAAAGTTGTTCAGGCCATAATCTGCGTACCATGTTCTCTGTCTTCCTCTGCTCTTCTTTTCCTCTATCTTTTCACACAATAGCAGTTTCTCTAGACCTTTTCTGTTCTATTTATATAGCGGGGGAATTTCAGCTGGCTCTTTCTTTTGAATGTAGATCTATCACAGCCTGACACTTGGAACATTTCTCAGTTTGTTTTCCTCTCTGTCCAGGAGATTCTGCGTAGTCTTCTCAAAATATCACATTTCAGCACGTTCCGTCTTCTCTCTGTGCCATTGTTTAGAGTCCAGCTTTCACACCCATAAAGAAGAGTTGACCACTCGTACGCTTTCATGGCTCTTATTTTGTATAGGTAGATAGACAGATTCAGGTTGGTAGATAGATAGATAGATAGATAGATAGATAGATAGATAGATAGATAGATAGATAGATAGATAGATAGATAGATAGATAGATAGACAGACATATAGATAAAAAGAACAAAAGAGAGAAAGACAGACGGAGAGAGTGAGTATTATGAAGGGGGTGGTAGCGGCTTACCATAAATTTATTGAGTAAAATATAAATCGATAAATAGTGTCTATAGACGATGGAGACAGATGCAAGAACAGAATCTTGACGATGACGAACAATGAAACAAGACCAACTATTTCTCTGCGTTTAACTTGGATAAGGAAAACAAGAAGGAGAAAAGGAACGTAATTGAAGATCGTTGAGATAATCTTCACCGGCGCTGAAACAAAATTGAATGGACAAAACTGAAATTGGATATTCGGGCCCAGCTGCCGATTTGGATTCCCTTGACCATTCGGGGATTTTCTAATTTTTGTGTTTTCTTTATCGATAGATACTACCGTGGAGAACTAATCTTAGCTGCTTGTTAAGCAGTCGG
>NW_004797566.1:147077-147993 GCF_000002075.1 Aplysia californica | reverse complement strand
TTAAGAGAGGTATGACCTCATCAAGTGCATACTTTTTTTTCTCTCTCTCTCTCTCTCTCTCTCTCTCTCTCTCTCTCTCTCTCTCTCTCTCTCTCTCTCTCTCTCATAGGCTACTGCTGTGACGCCATGGGGGAAAGACACTCAAAAGTTATTTAAAGAATAGTACTTCGATACAGTACTGTCCTTTTGCTTTTTTTAAAGAATAATGTTACGATGAGTACACCACCCTCTACAACACTGGGAATTGCCTGTCATAACCTTGCTTCTGCAAATCTTGTCGAAACGGATCTCCTCTGCGTTCACAGTGTCTTTGTCTAGTGACATGCGATCGATAGTCTAATATAGAGAAAATATGTAAAAGTGTCACCATGCCGAGGAATAAGACGTTCGTCATTTTTTTCGTTTTTTTTTGGGGGGGGGTGGGGGCTTATGAAGTTATTGATGTCATTGTAAAACTTGTTCATTTGTCTTTGATGATGATGACAAAAATAAATAACACTCTATCTTGAATAGAAGTCAAGATGTCTTTGAGAATGAGTGGCCTAGTATCCGAGGTACAAATAGCGAGAAATTTTGGTATATTTCACTTTGATCAAAATTAAAAATTAACTCCCACTGGTATATGTTTTCAAATGAATATTAAGGTGTCAAAAATAAAAAAGATAGTCGATAATTTTCCAATCGAGTAAAAAAAAATTTACAAACTTTAAAACAGAATTAGTGTAATGTTTCTTTGACTACATTGTTTTAACAAGCGCCTTGTTTCACAGTGTTATGACACAAAATGTCTTGTTTCTATTTAAATAGAATACATGTGTATTTCTTATTTTCACTGCAGAAAGTGGAGGCAAGAAATGTTGAAGTGTTGTAGCGTGGTTTTTTATAAGGAAGAGGTTGAGGGGTTCTAGGGTGGGGG
>NW_004797566.1:143378-146062 GCF_000002075.1 Aplysia californica | reverse complement strand
ATAATAATAATAATAATAATAATAATATTTAATATTATTATAACTGCATTTATATAGCGTATTATATCCACGTTCTACGGTTTGTTCTATGTACTGTTAACTGGTGTTACGCCATTGCGGTGAATGGTAACGTCGCTATTCAGATGTGATCATCTCCAAGTGATTAGTCTGGAACACATAATCATTATTTTTCATTCATCTCTCCGCTCGGTTGCTCTGATAAAGTAAAGTTGGCAATCTGTTAAAATGTTTTTAAGCCTGAAAGGCGACTTATTTTTATTTTTACGGGTTAGAGAGAAATGTGCTTTCTTCTTTTAACAATGATGTAATCGTTCCCAAATTATGTGATTTTAGTTATTCGTTTGTTTGTTTGTTTGTTTGTTTGTTTCTTTCTTTGTTTCTTTGTTTGCTTCTTTCTTTCTTTATCTATTTATTTCTAATTTTTCTTAAATTTACTTTTTGAAATTCTTTTGCTTTTTTAACATAATATCCAGTTTGAATTTTGACTAAATGTTTCTAAAGCACACACAACAGGTACCGCAGATTTAGAAACAGAAATTTGAAAAAAAGTAAATCTAATTGAAAATTTTGCGCATAACACATTTGAAGAAGTGACTGACAATATTATTGCAGTTCCTGGTGCTTTTCCGTCTTCGATCCATTCAGCGTTTCCCGATAAGCTGTCTGGATCTACCCTTGTTTCGTTCGTCGTTTATATTTTCATTGAGAGCAAGATTATTCTAAGCTGTTATTCGGATTCTAGTGTCACAGAAACTGCATTGTAACTTCCTTATTGTCAGAACTTCATTGTTTGAATGCCTTTCGTACATGGATGCTTATAAAGTAGCAACATTAATTCTGCTGCGTCTATTTTATTTTTGCTATCTTTAATAATTGGCCAGCTTTAACAGCCATATAAAAGGGTTGAATACGCATAGCCTTTAAGAACCCTTAATTTATTAGCCATAAAGATGTTTCTGTTTTTCAGGACTGAACACAGTTTATTGAAGCTGTGTCTTCAGCTGTCACGATTCTGTGAATCATTCATGTGGAGGTACTGCCTCTTAAATAACCTCCCTGTGATGAAAGTGCCGTTCAGCTCCAACCATGGCCCTATCCTTTACAGGCGATAAATACCATTAAAAGAGTCTGAGTAATCTATCTTAGAAGCCCACCATTTTTGTCAATAATGCAAAATCTCGGGGGAAAACGCCAGACATTACTCTGGTGGTCTGGCGTCCGAGTGGGCAGTTTTCCTCTGACACTTTGAGGTAACGACGTTGTTATGGCATGTCTGTGAGGCTATGTCGTGCTGCCCCTACGTAAATCTGGAGCGTGCGCGCACGTACTTTACCCTTAGCCGGCTAGTAGACCTGGTAGGACCTTCAACGTTATTACCCCTTCGATCTTCCCTCTTTTCCCCCATCCCAACAATTCGACTCAACTACTCCAAGCTCAGCCTTCACCACCTCAAACTACACACCTTCTTCCCCCCCCCCTCACCCGAATTGCACCCCACCACACCCATCCCACCCATCTGACTTCACCACCCCATCTAAACCTACCCATTCCCCCACCCCCATGCTCACCTACCCAAACCGAATACGCCCATTCTAGCCTATACCTCCCCTCCCACATCCCACGCATCTCAGTCCACCACCCCACATCCCGACCTATAGCTATTCCCACAAAATCCCTTCCCACCTAACCCTACCATCCCCATGATCCCACCCATCTCACCCCCACCATTGCCATCACAGCCTACATCATCTTTCGCCCCCACCACCACCAATCTCACCACACCATCCCCTTCTTCCCCCTCCCCATCTCAGTCTATTTCACTTCACTACCCCTACCCCACCCATACCGCTCCCATCCACCAATACTCACTCCACATTCTACACATAAAACAATAATTGCGTCACCGAAACTTTATATATTTCGGCTGTATCGGTGGCTTTAATATAAACAACATTCTAATTTTCTGTAAAGTAAGAAACAGATACAAGCAAAAATAAAATGGACATAGCAACCACAAATATGGCACTATTATCAACAAGACAAATGTATCAACTACAATACCAATTACAAAAACATCACGGTCAAATTAAGCAACCACAACCGTGACAGTAATAGCAGCATCAATAGTATTAACTTCGATGAAGCCAAAGTATTAAAGTGAAAAACAACAGCAACAAGTTGCAATAAGCGGCAACAGCTAGGATAACTTACACTCCACCACAACCACCACCATCACTACAACCACAACCACCACCACCACCACCACCGCCACAACCATTAACCCCACCACCAGTTACCACTACCATCACAACCACCAACACCACCACTACCACCACTATTACTACAACAACAACACTACCACTACAACCACCACCACCACAACCATCAACACCACCACTACCACCATTACAACCATCACCTACAAAATCACCAGATAAACTAGTACAACATCAACAAATCACACTATATCGTCAGCCAGCTATCCAACTTTACTAAGCCACAAATTTTATTTGCTTTTCTTTATACGTAAGCTGTGGTATCGGTTGCATGTGTTCAAGAGATATTATAAGTCCTATTGAATGTTGGACAAAGCAAGAAAAGTATATCTTGTAGGTTCAAGAATGATACGTTTCTCTCTCTCTCACTTTCTCTCTCTCTCTCTC
>NW_004797566.1:140939-142228 GCF_000002075.1 Aplysia californica | reverse complement strand
GAGAGAGAGAGAGAGAGAGAGAGAGAGAGAGAGATAAAAAAGAGAGAGGGAGAAAGGGGGGGGGAGAGACTGATAGACAGACGGACAGACAGAGAGATATAGAAATAGTGATAGAGATTGAGCGGGACAGACAGAGAGAAAGACAGACAGACCGACAGACTGACAGAACACGGACAGAGTGTTTGAGTCTGTTTTGATAATTAGGTTTTCTTCTGGATTTAGTTTTTGTTCTATATTTCAATATGTTGCTCGAGGGTTTTATTTCCGAGATGGAAGAAAATAAATGGAGTGGGTGCGGGTGGGTGAGCCTGTCGAAGGTATATAAAATGGATGCACACTTATTATGCACACGGGGTATTTAGACTAATTCACTTCCCTTTCTTTCTTGCTTGTTTTTGTCGTCTGTGTTTTAAAAAGTACTTTTCTTTGTTGTTGCTGTTGTTGATGTTTTGTGTTTGCATTTTAAATTTGTTTTAAAATCGCTATTTTCTGCATAATATGTTATACAAGTGAGTTTTTAAAAATTAATTCACCTCACTTTCTTCATTCTCCGTTTTTATCTTCTTTGTTCTCCTTTTCTTCGTTGTTATTGTTGATGTTTCGTGTCTGTATTTTTTTTGCTCGGAAATGCTATTTTCAACATAAAATTCGTGTCTTGAGAATCGTGAAACACAAAAAATAATAAAAAGAGACGAACACCAAAACAAAACAACAAGGAATAATCCAACAATACAGTCTCTACACAAAAGAACAAAACCTATTTCAGACTATTATACTTATTTATTTGACACGCTGTTGTGAACGTTGTACGCCTAATGACCTACCTAACAACATTAATTTGTTTTCATAAAATATTTGGGTTTTTGAGTTGTCTTTTTATATTAGGTGAACTATTCAGGCTATTTTTTGTGGGGGTTCTGTTTGTTTGCTTGTTTTTGGTAAGTGTTTTACCGCGCGTGTAACTGCAAAAGGTCATAATAATATGACCTCTGCTATTCAGTTTAAATCCCTATCACATTATAAAAAAGGCTGGATAAAAAAGGGGGATGGGCGTTCCTTTTTTCTTGTCTTCTCGGTTATCTTCTTTTCTTTTTCCTTTTTTTTTTCTAATTTAATTATTTCTTATTCAGTTGCGGTATTCATAAGAATGCTATATCTGGTTTGAGAAAAATGAATTGATTTTGTCTGTCTGTGAACCCTAAATCTTTTTCTAGTTTCCCGATTTGTTTTATTTTATATTATTCTGGGTTTTTTTTGGGGGTTGTTGTTTTGTTTTGTTTTTTGAATTG
>NW_004797566.1:136295-140475 GCF_000002075.1 Aplysia californica | reverse complement strand
GAGAGAGAGAGAGAGAGGGAGACAGACAGAGAGAGAGAGAGACAGAGACAGAGAGAGGGAGAGGGAGAAGGAGAGGGAGAGGGAGAGAGAAAAAGACAGCAAGAGGCAAGGCATTCACAAGAAAAACACAATATGTGCGGGGTTTTTTTATGCAAGGACGCTGCGTGATAAATCTCCTGGTATTCAGTCCGACCTGCAGCCGGCTCATGGCATTGACATATCGGGGAGAGAGACGTAATATTCTGGTTGTCTCGCTGATGAAGTTGGCCTTAGTGCGCTGCCATCTGTTCTCCTGCCGGGGCTTGTAGTCACTGATTACCAGCTGAAAATGTCACACCGCCTTGTTATTTCTGCCAGACAAAGTTGATACCTTGCAAACGACTTTCTCGCCGCCCGCATGAATATTTAGTCATTGATGAACAGTGGACGACTGATGTTACGCTAATATTGAATTAATCTGATGCTGATAGGATTTCGTGAGCTACTGTGTATAGCCAAGTCGTCTTTCATGGGTATCAGTTGGCTCCCGAGCGAGAAATGTGGAGGGTGGATAGGGGGAGAGGGGGGGGGATGGGAGTAGGGTTGGGAATTGTGAAATGTGTCAGTGGAGACGGGAAAGTGAAAGTTGGCGAAATCTACTTGACCCCCGTACCCCCCTTTCCCCTCTTTATTAGTTTCTCCTCTTCTTTCAGAACTCACTTAACCTACTACGCACACTCGGGTGAGTGTGTGTCGGGGGATGGGGGTGGGGTGGGAGTGGGATGGGATGGGGGTGGGTCGGCGTTCTTTATCTGTGGGGCCCATAGACTTAAACTATAATATCCCATACCAGGCACTCTATTTCTCTCTCTCTATCTCTCTCTATCTCTCTCTCTATCTCTATCTATCGATTTCTTTCTCTCTCTTTCTCTCTCTCTCTCTCTCTCACACACACACACACACACACACACACACAAACACACTCAAACACACGCACAAACCAACAAACAAACGCATAGGAACGAATGTATACATCTGTTATGATACCCAAGAAATCTATATAGACAATGGGGTATCAGAAACCGGCATGTTGCAGTGAGTACGTGGAATATTGAACTAATTTCTGCATTGCCCACGTTTGTGGTTCCAAATGATCAATAAAATTAAAATTCACAATTATCCTATATCGTCTTTAGTGCAAAACGTCTTGACCATCCCCTCTCCTTTATGTTGGCCCCATAGGAAGATCAGACCCCAAAATTTTCTAATGTTTGTAGTTGGTTACGGGGGAGGGGCAACACCCCCAAAGTCCCGATTCGGCTCAAACTCAGGAATTTGGGTTTTAGGCATTCTTAGCTTCTTCAGCCTCTCCTACAACTATTCCATAGCATAAGAACCCTTATAACACTTATTTCTTCCCATACCGGGCATACCTATCGCCACCGTTTCCTCATAAAGTCAATATTTTATTTTTCTTTATCAGCCGTTTTCTCAAAACGGGATTTTTCTCTATACTTTTTTGAATAACCCAACCCTTTTTCAACCAATGGTCATGAAATCTTCACAGAATGAAGAAAAGATGTAATACTGAATATTTGTTTGTTGAATTTTTGATATATGGAATAGATTTTTGTTAGTGGTGTCTTGAGTGTGGATTTTCACGGATATTTTTCAAACTTGAATACTACATCAGGAAAAAATTCATTAAAATGTTTCTAAGTCGTTTAAGAAAAAATCATTAGACACATTGTTAGATCTAATGTTTGCTAACATGCATGAAAAAACCCAATCAATTTTCATAAGCGATAAGTGCGTTATTCATTACGTAAGACATGTCAACAAAATCCAATATGGTCGCCATATCCATGGAAACGCAACTTTTTTCTCAAATTTGATTACGGATTTTAATACTCCTTACCATGCTTGATATATGTGTGAAATATGGTAACATTTTGTCCTCTAATATGCGAGATAGCCTTCAAGCTCAAAAGAGAGGGATGATGCAGACCTTCACCGTCTTTTCTCAAAAGTTGTTCTCTATATTCGTCAAAATAGTCTTAGGCACAGATCGTGATTGACTGTGATTAGTGCCAATCACCTCTTGATTTCCAAAGTCAAATTTGATTTAAGAACCGAAATAGACGTGTGTCCTGGCACGACAACGAGACAGACAAAATTGTGATATCCATCAACAAAGCAACTACGAATGGGGTTTATTCTACAAGATAAGACTTCAGAACAGGCGTTGTATTCTGACAATACAATACCAGACTTGCTTAACTACATGATTTTTTTTTTGGTACACGGTTTTAAACGTTTGTCTCCCAATAACATTTCTCACAAAATGTCCTGAAAATCACACACGGGGGAAACGAACAGTTGTAAATCGATTCAGACTGAATGCTCGAACGGTAGTGTAATGTACTTAACAGGCTGCACTGATGTATGTCTTCCCACGGGACTGTCACAGTAACTTACAATGAACTTGCTAGACCTCGAGCTCTTGTGAAGTCGCGTGACTTTCTTTTAGTCTGCAGGAAATCCAGGTCCATACAAATCACTGACTGTTTTACAGAAAACCATCCATCGTGGGTCCATCGTCCATATTAGTTCGCACTTGATTCAGTCACGATCACGAACGTGTTCGAGATGATGAAGAAATCAGGGGTGCTCCTGAGTCCTTTCACGTACTTCTTTTTCTGTCTTCCGAATCATGTTTTTCTGCCATCCGATGCTGTCCCAACTTTAAAACGACATCTTTACTGTGTCTGGCACTGATTTGATGGTAAAGATTGTAACTTTTGTCAGATTTAATTTTGATTATCCCAGGGAAACCTATGGGTGGTAAGCGGGTGCTCTAGGGAGGGTTGCTCCTTCTTTTCTTTCAAACATTAATCATCCTTACCACTCTCCATTTTTTATCTGTTACTCTATTGTAACGCTTCCTATGTAAACACCTGTCATCCTCATCGTATCACCCTTCCTTCTTTCATTTATTGTATGTTACATTGTTTTAACACCTTTCAAATATTCGGCCCTTCGCTTCATCAAAATAACCAAGTGCTGTCTGACATTTTTAGGCCATTTTGAGCTACTAAAACCATGAGGTCAGAAATCAATCAATGCTCTATCTGCACAGTCGTTATCAAGATATTCAAAAAATTGCTTTGGAAAATGATTGACAGGTGAAAGTAAAAATGTACCACATCCAATCTCTCCAAGCAGATAGAACTTTGTAATTCTAGAGTAGCGACTTATAACTTGACCTAATTTTGTTGCAAGTGCCGTTAAACTCTTAGTTAAACTAAACTAAAGGGTCAAACTGGAATGAAAGGACACAGCTATGCACCGGCTATTTCTTACGCGCTCTTTTTTCTTCGCGATTTTTCCATTTGATTTTTTTGCAAACGTTTGGAATTCGTGACATGTGCTCCAATGAAAAAGAACACCTATTAACGTCTAAAGAAATGTTTGGAATGCCGAATTTCTGTTTAAAAATAGCGAAATTCGCACATACAATTCACAATTTTTTTTAATGGGAAAACAATGATATCAAAAGAAAGAAAAACTTTATAGAGCACAGCATTCTTTTTAAAAAATAGAGAGTAACTTGAGAACTTTTTACAGCTGAAATCTGAATCACGTCTATGGTGCGCCAGAGCTAACATCCTAACCGTTCTGCTGCCCAGAGTGACGTAACTGTTCATTTCAGCAAAACAATTTTGTATGATAAGACTGGCAGAAGTTATAAATGTCTATAATCAAGAATGAATGCTACTACTGCTGATGTACAAACGTCGCACTATTGATACAAGTGGGACATTGGAAAAAACTTGAATAACAATCGAATTTTAATGTTTGTGTTTGCCTGGAGAAAGTTTACAGTTGCCAGAAAAAATGGATAGTAAAATAAGAGCACTTTATGGTAGCAAATTTAATGCTGAACAAGTGGATTTTTAAATCTCTCAAATATCTATTGTAGTTTTAAAGATGTGCCACATTTTGTAACTCTGGGTGTAAAAAAGTTTAGAAAAAGTACAACTTCGATATCCATTTTTATCTTGTGGTGAAGTAATATATTATGTTGCAGAAATAAGTAATTTAAAAATGTTTATGCTCAAAATACTTTCATTATGTAGTTAAAAATTGGTTGAACATATTACGTTTCTACCAAGGACTACTATACTAGTATAGTAGTCCT